>NC_056735.1:1022067674-1022232674 GCF_019279795.1 Protopterus annectens
TATGTTGAATATTGTTGGAGATATGGTGGGGGGAGAGAAAGATGTCAATTAACAACTAGTATATTCCTATACTCCACATTACTTTCCTAGTCAGTGCTGTCATCTGTACCTTACAAGTCTTACTAACACTGCTCTATAGCCTTAGTTTGGACAGTGATATGGCTGTCATCATCATTACACATGAACCATTTTTATCTGCAGTATGCACCTCTTATCTGGTATACCTGTTTAGGGAATGTTTGTTAACACTAACTAACTGTTTTTACACATACTCCCGGATTCTGTGTTGATGTTTTGCACATAGCTATCCAACTCTTTCTGCACAGACTCTGGCCATGTGTTGACCACATGCTGGTGTGCTGGGACATATCTTGAATATTGCCCTCTTCCACCTTTAGTGACCTGACACACATATATACATGCTTTCCTACACAGTTATATTATGTAGCACAGTGTGGGTGACAGTGACAAGTGATACTTTATTATTCAGAGAAACTGCAACATTCACAATTCCCTACAATACCAGAATGAACAGTACCAGTACAGGTTATAATGGTCTGTATTTCTCAGCACAGTGTTCGTATCCAACGTACCTGTGGGAGCAATATTTGTTAGCAATACCTGACTGTTGCCACACAAAGTTCCAGATTATACAGTATTATGCACATAAATCTCACTCTGTTACTGTACACACTCTAGTCACAGCTTGACAACATGGTAGTGTAGATACGACATACTTGAAATATTACTCTCCTAACAGTTTCAGGGGTTGCTACAGTGACAGGTGTGTTCTCATGATGTTTGACAATCACTTGTATTCCCTGTTTGCTGGATAAACATCTGGGATCATCCCACAGACTTACCAGGGGGACAGGAGGACAGGCAGCAGATATGGGCACATATACTGGACATTCTGGTCTCATCTGTACAGTTGTGGGGTATGAATCTGTATGCAGCCTAATTCCACTCCTAGGATTCAGACCATGACTGTGTCTGCTACAACTTAAACACTGTTCATCACAGTTGTGTCTGCTTTATAGATATTGCTGTATATCTTCGATCTGCTTTCTGTCTTATTAATCCCCTGTGCTTTTGCATTCTGACCTTGTATTACAACACTCATATACAGATTTCCTAGACAGTTATATGTTGTAGGACAGTGTGGGCAACAGTGATGTGTAATACCTCATTATTCAGAGCAACTGCATATCATTCTTGTATTTCTGGGCTCAGTGTTGGTATCTGACAGATCTGTGGAAGGAATGTTTATTAGCACTACCTGAATTTTCCCACACACAGTAACAGATTCCACATTACTATTATGCACATAACATCTCACTCTGTTACTGTACACATTCTGACTACAGCTTGACAAGTTGGGATGTAAATGGGACATACATGGCTTCTTAGTCACATAAGGTATTGGTGAGTTGCTACTGTGCCAGCTTTGTTCTCATAGCTGTGTGTCAATCACTTGTATTTCCTGTTTGCTAACTATACATCTGGGATCATCCCACTGATTTCCCAGGGGGACAGGTTGATAGGCAACAGATATGGGCCACTTTAATAGACATTCTGGACATATCTGTACAGTTGTGGAGTATGATTCTGTATGCAGACTACTACCACTGGCAGGATTTAAACCATGGCTGTGTGTGCTAAAAAAGTTCATATCTCAGTTGCATGTGCTATTCATTTTTTATTTTCTGCATTTTCCGTTTACTGTCTATGTGTCTCTCAGTTGTACTAAATGGCATCTGGGGATTTCACCTGTCATATACAGGCATTCCTACACATTCAATTTATGGTGCACAGTGTGGGTAACAGTGCTTAATACTACAGGACTATTACATGATTGCATATCTACATTACTGTATGATACCAGGATATACAGTTGCAGTCCAGCAGTTAGACCTGTTTTGTCAGGCTATTACACTTTTATTGACTTACAAACAATATAAGACTCTTCCTGCCATATTCTCTAGTGTATGCAGTACTTGCCTTGAACAATACAGGTTTTATATATGCAATTAATTTACTACTACTTTTATTTTTATTTCCTATGATAGTAAATGCATGAATATTAATGACCTGCCTCACATCGTAAAATCGCCAGGCGACTGATGTGGGCCTCCTGGTTCACTGTCCGCTCCATTGCAGTTCTGGGGGACATAAGAGGAATATTAACCATACTTATCCATGATATACCTGTGCTGGCAATTATTACACACATACTGGGGTGATACTTACACATGGCTGGAACATCTCCTGATGCTCTAGCCTCTTGGAGCCACTCCTCCAAGAGGTCCCCCTTACACCACTTCAAGTCGGCATAGTGGTGCCTGACCTGCTCACCAGTTTGAGGTATGCCAGTGGCACTGGTGAGGTCACGGGCAAGATAGTCCCAGGCCTCTACCTTATATTGGGAGCCCTGGTGCTGACCCTGCAGCAGTCTCTGATCATGGTCTTTGACAAGGAGTCCTGCCATGACCTTGGAATCCTGGATGCACCAGCGCTGCACCCGAAAGTGCACACCTTCTCCCCTTACTTCTCCCCTTACTGCCATAGTGCCTGCAAGGGGAAGTTACAACCAGTTATGTGATGTATTCCCACCTCTTGGGTTTAAGTAGGATTGATTTCCTGCACTTTTCCATGATTGGCTGGTTTTGAAAAGGCTAAGCTATGGGCAAACCTGCTTAACTAAGGTTGGCATTGTTTAAAGGGGTATAACACTGGGCAGATTGAATTAGCTGGCCTACACATTGTTTACACCTTCCAGGCTGGCCTGTGCAATGCTTAGCATTGCTTACATTACACTTAACATTATTTTTTCTTGTTGGCATTGATTTCTTATTCATTACATCTTATATATCTGCCATGATTAATGTGTACGTACACTCTATGTGGTCCTTGTGTTTGATTGGGGACTTCAACACTCTATTACAATTACACCTCACTTCTGGGATCACTGCTGTACTCCAGTTCACATATCTTTGTTATCTAGTGGGTTATGGAACATATGACTGTATACTGGTTCCTTTCACAGGTTGTTTGGTTTTACTATGGTGAGGATTTATTTGCTGATACCTCATCCGTCTGTACTTCTGTGATGGCTTGGTGGTTAACTATGTTGTACTGGGTTCTGGGTTCAAGACCTGCATGGTTATTTATTTTGTTGATGGGCATAACAAGGGTAATTGGATACAGAGTGATTAAGTTACTTTTGAGCAGGTGTAAGTGGGTTTGCGCGACCGTAAGCACTGCTAACCTGCCATTACATCTTCTTACAGACAGCTTTAGAGTTGCTTAACCAGTGTAGGCATTGCTTACTGCCATGTGAATGGGCTTAAGCCCGCTTACTAGTGCTTAAATATGTTTACTCCTGCTTATTTGTGCTTTAACCTGTTTACTAGTGCCTTATTCATTATGACACTGACACCTCACAAGTGCATTTACTGCAGTACTCCAGTTCATGCAAATATGTTATTTAGTGGGTTATGTAACATAGATATTAGTCATAACGTGCTTTGCCATGAAAAACAGAATGTGCTGTAGTGGGACTCGAACCAGGAATGCCTGCTCATAAGGCAAAGGCTCTGCCCACTACACTAATGCTATGCTGCTTCATTTGTATATATCTTCCTTGTTATCCTCTTCAGCCATTTAAGCTGCATTAACCATAGCTAAGTAATGGGGACACCCGCGCACCTACGTTAGCTTTAATCAGATTTAAAAAAAAAATAGAGGGTATCTTCATTTTATGTATGTATACTGTTGCTGTTGTACACAAGAGGGACTTTTGGTGGGGATATGCGGTCACCTATGAATGGTTTCACTCATTTCATACCCCTTTCTGCTGTTCATTATTGTGGGGGCATGTATATTCTGAGAGCTCTGCTCTCAGACATGCCCCTGCACTCTTACACGCTCCATGTAAGCCTAGGAGCTCAGGCAGCCCACCTCATTATTATGCATGGTGCGCTGCCGTCCTGCTCCCAAATGACCGCCTCCATAAAGGACTAAGCTAGTCCTGCATGGAGGAATAGTAAATCTGGGGGATGGTGTCAGAAGTGGCATGTCTAAAAGGAGAAAGTGTCTGAAGCAGCATGTCCAAAGGGACATGATGTTAGAAGATGAATGTCCAAACTTCACTAAACAGGTAGAAATTAATTTTAGATATTAAAACTTACTCAATACTATTTCTTATTCGCAAAATATGAAATGAGGCATACAGAATGCTTTAAATAATATTAAAATAAACCAAAATGTCTGATATTGATAAAAATATTTGAATTTCTATGGAAAATATTTGAAATAAAATCCGGATTGCATAAAACGAATAAAATAAGAGGAAACAACCGCATTTTCCCTAAGCATGTATTTTTGTATTAATTAAAATATTCAAGTTATCAGAAGTGTGTAAAGTGTTAGCATGTCTGTGCAATATTACAATAAAGTTATTTGGCAAGTTAAAGCCATTACAGAGCATATTTCACAAAGTTCAGTATTTTGAAGAGTTTATTGTACATTTGAATGTTATTACAAGCTCACAGAACAGTTTATTCATACATAATCACAAGAACCATATTTTCAATGTGTTTGTGCATGCTTTGTGGACCTGCCAGACAGATTTCAAAAACCCAGTGCACTTGTGTTTGATCATAATATTGCAGAAAACTGGAGTGTTTCAGCAAGAATATGACACTTACATACAGGCTGCATTTTCTGATAAAGATGACTGTGCAAGGGCATTTATTCTACTTAATTTAGCTGGTTCAGAAGCCATAGAAGGGAAGCGTTCAGTTGTGTATGCACCTTCTATCTATGCAGGAGAGGAGGAAAACCATCATATTGTTGTACTAGATGTGTCAAGGGGCAACCCTGAGTGCTTAAAATGTAAATGTAGAGAAATATGTAACCCCCAGACAAATGTTACAATGGAAAGGTACTTATTTTACACAAGGGATCAAAAGCCTGGTGAAACTTTTGCAGCATATATATCTGACTTGAGAAATAAGGCTAAAACATGCAGATTTGATGATTTAAGGGATGAATTGAAAAAGGACAGACTTATGTGTGGTATTAAAGATGATGACAGCAGAAATATTTTGCTTTATGAGAGCGATTTAACTTTGAATAAGACTATTGAGATTTGTCAGATATATGAGTTCACAGAAAAGCACACACATATGCTTACAAACGATAACAGCTCTAGAAGGCACAGCGATAAAGCTCATGTTGATAGTATGCAGCACATGGTTAAGAGAAGCAGGCCAAAGCACATGGCAGCAGCTGTGACTCCTGCAGCACTCACTGGTAAATTCTAGAGTTTGCACAGTCTCTGTGAAGCATAAGAGTGAGTCAGCAAACTCAAAGCATGGGCCCCAACATAGTTTCATTACCAACTGTCGTAATTGTGGTGGAAATCATGAATCTAAAAGAGAAAAATTTAAAGGTTTTGGTCAGCAATGCCACAAATGCAATACATGAAATCATTTCAAGAGGTTTGCAAATCAAAAGATCCACATTCTTTTATTAAAAGGGAACATTCTAAGAAAAGAGTTTATCAATTAGAAAGCTGCAACCCTACTCTTTATGTTGATGGAGTGTCAGGGCTTCATGAAACAGTCAATGCAGTAGATTTAAGGGCAAAGAATGAAGTATTTTGTACTGTTTGAATAAATGGCAAACCCATAGAGCTCAGAGTTGACACTGGTTCCAAGTGTAATGTTATATCAGCAGCAACATTTGCTAGAGTGTGTCAGGATGAAAGCCTTGATTTGGCAAGATGTGCAAAGCTTGTTGCTTATTGTGGTGAAGAAATTCAAACTGAAGGCTCAGTAGTGCTTTCATGTTACTCTGCTGGAAGATGTTACAACTTGTTATTTTATGTGGTCATGAGGTACATCCAGTCATTATTAGGGCACAGAGACAGTTTGAAATTGGGACTGCTTTCATTCAATAAGTAAGTCTACCATGTTAGCTTAAAAGACCACTACTGTAATTTTGCCCAGTACATTTTTTCTACCTATGCTGATCTTTTCAAAAACAGACTAGGGAAGCTTCCAGTTGTGTACTCCATGAAGTTAGATCCAGATATCAGTCCAGTTATCAGGCCAGCATGAAAAGTTCCAATAGACATACAGGACAGAGTCAAAGCCGAGTTAGACAAAATGGTGCGACAAGATGTGATTTGTCCAGTTGCATAACAAACTGAGTGGGTATCTTGCATGGTGGTAGCTCATAAGAAAAGCTCAGATGACATCAGAATATATATTGACTCATGAGATTTGAGCAAAGCACTAAAGAGACCTCATTATTCAATGTGCACAGTCAAAAAATTTGCATCTCTGATGCCAAATGCCACTGTTTTTTCTGTCTTAGATGCAGAGTTCATTTTGGCAAATTCAGCTCAACAAGAAAGCATCATTCCTCACTACTTTCAGTACTATTTTTGGAAGGTCCAGATTTTTGAGAATGCCTCTTGGGATAAATTCTGCAACGGATGTCTTTCAACATACAATGGAGCAAATATTTGTGAGTATCCTTGTGCTATCATAGTAGATGACATACTAGTAGGAGGTTGTGGTGAAGCTGACAGAAATCTCAGAAAAATTCTGGAAAGAGTATGTCAATTGAATCTTAAGCTCAATCCACATAAATGCAAATTCAGCCTACAAGAGGTTACTTATGTTGGTCATTTATTTACTAGTTCAGGTCTGCAATGAGACCCTTCAAAGCAAACAGCCATTCTTGAGATACCAACACCAGACAATGTTCAAGCCCTGCAATGTTTTCTTGGCACAGTTAACTATCTAGACAAGTTCATTCCAGACTTGAGCCAAATTTCAGCAATGCTTAGAGAGCTGACACAATAAAGATCTATCCTTATCTTGGGTAGAGCAACACCAAAGAGCATTTGATGTCCTGAAACAAAGAATTGTTAGTCCATCAACTTTCAGATATTATGATGTTCACAAGACAGTTACTGTTTCATGAAATGCTTCAAAATGTGGGCTTGAAGCAGTCATTCTACAAGAGGGTCAACCTGTTGCCTTTGTATTGAGAACTCTTACCCAGACTGAAATGCAGTATGCAGAGACAGAGGAAGAGCTTTTGGCAATTGTGTTTGCATGTTCAAAGTTCCATAATTATGTTTATGGGAGTTGTATCCAGATTGAAACAGATCACCAACCTCTTGTCTCTATTTTGAGAAAGCCTATGCATTCAGCTCCAACTAGACTGCAACATATGATGTTGAGATTGCAGAAATACAATTTCAATCTTGGCTACAAGAAAGGCAAACTTCTTTATCTTGCTGATGCAGTGTCCAGATTGCCCAAAAACATCACTGAACAGCATGAGAATGAGAACCTTGATTTTGAAGTCATATAAGTGAGAAATTTTTCTTGCACACATCTTGATGAGCTAAGAGATCACACAGCCACAGATCCAGTTTTACAGAGGCTCAATCACTTTATCAGTCAAGGATGGCCAGCAAAGTAATCCAGTTTACCTCAAGAAGTGCAACCTTATTTTCCATACAGAGATGAAATTTTGTCTGACAATGGTATCATTATGAAAGATCCAAAAGTAATTGTTCCAAAGTCCTTGCAACAAGAGTACATTACAATCTTGCTTCATGGTAACCCAGGAACCAACTCTACCAAAGGAAGGGAGAGAAGACTAGTATTTTGGCCTTCTATGTCACAAGACATTGAGAGAGTACTTTTATCTTGTTCCGTGTGTAATAGTACTAAGTCACACCAGGAGAAGGAACCACTTCATCTAAACCAGATTCCTGAATTACCTTGGTTGACAGTAGCCATTGACATTTTCAAGTGTAATGGTCAACATTATTTGATGTTAGTAGATTCTTACTCCAACTGGTTCAAGATTGACCTACTTCCTAACCTAGCATTCGGTACTGTCATTACAAAGATGAAGCGCCATTTTGCAATCCATGGTAGTCCGCACAAAGTTATTACTGACAATAGCATGCAGTTGACAAACCAACAGTTCAAAAGATTTGCCAAAAAATGTGACTTTCTTCATGTCACAAGTAGCTCTGAGCACCCGCAGTCAAATGGTTTATGCAGAACATACAGTTCAAAGTGCAAAACAGTAACTAGAGAAGTCACAAGACAAAACTGATGTTTTCCTGAATGTCTTGAATCTCAGAAATATTCCTCATGATAAACATCTTGGTTCACCTCCCCAGAGACTTCTGTTGATACAAACCAGAACCAAATTACCAATCAGTAGTCAATTGTTTGTTCCATGTGTCAAGAACAATCGGTCAGTGAAAACCAATCTGTTGAAGAAGGGTTTAACCCAGACGTCCTACTACAATAAAACCAGCAAACCACTTAATCCTTTACAAGAAGGAAGAGTGGTAAGGATGCAAACATCCAAAGGTTATGATCGGATTGGAGTCGTGAAGACTATTTGCCCAGAGCTGAGATCGTACATTGTGGAATCACAAGGAGCACAGTTTAGACAAAATCAAAGACATTTGATGCCGGCATCTGAGCTTATACCATAACACATAGCCTGTGAGAAAGATTCTTTATCTCAGAGTGAGTTGCCTGGTTTTCCAATTCCAGAGGAAGTTCCAGAGAATGTTCCCATTCCTGTGACAAATCCAATGTTCCTGATAATAGTTGTTCACCGAAGACTGTCCCTGTTGCTAAATTCAAACCAGATTGTTAAGATATGAGATCCAGCCCTATCTCCATACCATGTAACGGATACACAGCAACATCAACATGAACATTGTGTTTTATTTCTAATGTCTATAATAATGCAAGCCTAACTCTAATATTGTTTTACTAAGGGCAATTGTTTTAAGAGGGAGGATGTAGATCAATGTGTGTTTAAGAAGCTGTCCATGGGCTTGCACAAGTCTATAAACACTGAGCACTTGCAAGCCTGACTGCCATTTTGTAGTAAGCTGTTGAGATGTAAGCATGTATGTATGTATGTAAGGTCTGTCTGTTAACCGGTTTGTTTATATTTTATGATGTGACTATCAATAGGATGTGTTTCTATGTATTAAAGCATCTAATCTAAATACCCCACCTGCTTGTCTTCTATGTTAGAGAGGGATGAGTGACAATTTTCATTTGTAACTTTTCTTGACTTTCATATTTCTCTGCTTTATAGAGACTATCATAGATATTCCGAAATATTTCTAATACCGCTACAGGGTCTCTTATTATCTTCCTTGTTTTAGGCTCCCTAATTTTGGCAACAGCCATTTCTACTTTCTGTTGCCTGAGTCATTGTACTAAAAGTGTTTGTGCTCTAGCGTTGTGATAAAAAAAAAAAAAAACAGTTGCTTAACAGCAATCTTTCTAAACTTGTGCATATTATCAAGGTAATCCCTTATTTTCTGTCTAGCATTCTGCAGTTGATCCTCTTCTTGATCTGTGAGATTCCCCCTATTCTGCAATACTTTAACATTTGTCAGTCCTTCTAAATAATTCTAGCTACTTTCTTGTTACCTCTTAACCATAGCTCCCTTTCTTTAATTTCCACCCTATTTTTAAACTCCACACTAATTTTATCCCACTCCCCAGCTATATTTGCAGAAGAGATCTCTATCCTCTCTAACAGCTCCTGAATAATCTCTACTACCCAGTCCTTAAATTCATATCTTTTCAACAGATAGGTGGGAAAGTGCCAATGCCTCATTTTTATTTCATTACCATGTGATTTTATTTTAGCTATTATTGGTGCATGATCTAAAATAGTTATTGGGTGAGTGTCAAGACCTTCAATTAAATGTACTTGTTCCTGTGAAATGTAAATTCTGTGTAGCCAAGCCCAGTTTTTATATCTTGGGGAATAATATGTAAATTCGCTCTGAAATCCTATTACTGAATTCACATCTTCCATGCCAAATATTTTCATACATTTAATCCAAAACCCCTCCTTTGTTGTATTTCCCTTCCAGGCCCCCCAGACACATCTTCACTGTTGCAAATCAAATCCTAGTCCCCATCTATAAGTAATATTCCTTGCTGAAAACTGATTATTTCTCCCAGAATTTTCTGAAGCTCCATTATAGCAGTTTTAGGTGGAATGTAAATACATGCCAGTGTAATTTTCCTCCCTTGCCAGTTAGCCCTTAGCACTACAAATCTGTCATTATTATTTTTTTTATTTTCTTCTATCACTATTGGATGTCCTCTTGAAATTAATATAAGTACTCCTCTTTTCCTTTGTTTTAGATATTCTGCTGAACAACCATCCTAAAAACCTTTCTTTATCAAATTCACATATTCATATCTTTCTAAGTGTGCCTCCTATAACATAACTATTTGCATTCTAATTTTTTAATATAGTTCACTACTCTTTCTTTTTTGTATTTATCACTGAGGCCATTTAAATTTAAAGACATTACAGAAAGCATAATTTTATTAAAAGTTATTATTTGCACCTTTTATATATAACACCTTTTTTGTTAAATATCTAGTTCCAGCTTTTGTGTTACATGCATACATTGTTTGGCAGATTAAAGTTTTATACAGTTGTTTTATATCATATCCATTCAAGCCTATGTCACATCTTATAAAACTTTTTGTTTTATTGAAAGCCCTAAAAAAAAAGCACACACCCAATACCCCCTAAGACCTATTAACTTAATACTAGGACACAAAACTACGTACGCCTTCAAATATTGAAGTTATACCCTCCTAATAGGAACAAAAGTCCCAAACTGACAGCCACAATCACAGACTTGACAACCTAAAAGAAAGAGCTTTCGTATAGCCCAATTTGCTGCACTTCCTCAGATAAAAAAAATCCCTCCAAATTACTTCTTAAATAGCATATTACATCAATTGCATCACAATGTTCAATTAACTATTTAAAAATATTTAAAGAAACCAACCTTTTATAAAAACTTTAACCCAGTATTAGAAACCAATAATATGACTTGCTTAACATCTGTAAAAACGTACCAACAAGAACATATATAATTAAACTAGACTATATTAATTGTAACATATTAATAAAATGTATACATATTTAATATTAAATATATTAGATACTAAAAATATTTATTTCATCTTTTCAGGGCTTTTAATTTAAAGTTGAACAACAAAGTTAATGGAATGTTCAGATGTGGGCATTGTGATTGTGATTGTGATCCCAAATTAAGTTACTGGTTTTATTACTGGTCATCTCCAAACTCCTGTCTTTGCTCATGCTTCCTTCATTCTCTCCCACATTTTCCATTGAAAAACTTGAAAGGTTTTGACAGGTACAGTCCATCTGTGGTATTTATTATCAAAAGAACAAGAAGTAGAATCACCTTCTGTTTAACAGCTTACTTTTTGTTGGACAAACTTTTGTATTTCCTCCTTAGCATGAAAATCATCAAAAAATGATTTTGTCCCTTAAGAGAAGAATACCTTGAAAACAGCTGTGTACAACAGTTTGAATCTCACACCTGCATTTCAACATTCCCTGAATAATGGAATGAATTTGCTCCTTTTCTGTCTGGTGTACAATGAGTAATCATTCTTCACAAAGACTCTGCTGCCTTCCACTTTTTAGTACTTTGTCATTTTGCCACAGTTTTGTCAGAATCAACTCCTTCTGCTGGTAGGATTGCATCTTTACTATTAGAGGTCTAGGTTGCTTTCTTATAGCCAGGTTTGGAGCATACACACAATGTGCCCTTTCAACTAACAACTCCTGCTGTGGAATACCAGTCCAGTTGCTTATTTGTGCTTTCATAAAATTAATGCAGTCTCTTCCTTCCAGCTTCTCTGATATAACTGAAAATTGAAGGTTTTCCTTATGTGTTCTGCCCTCTAATTCTATTACTTTTTGAAGCATCTCTTCCTGAGCTGTCATAGGTATCTATACTGTTGGAGATTGGGAGGGGAGTTTTGATTTTAGTATAGAGCTTCAAGGTGTTATCCCTCTTCACCATTAGGGTGTGGGTGGCATTTGTTAGCCAAGGGGATATGGTTGACTTGATTCTAATATTTTGTATGGGGGCTAGGGAGTTGAGTATGTTAAGGAATTTTCTGTTAAATTCCATAACTGCCTCATCAAGGGTATATGGCTAAGCAATGACCAATTAATAGCTGAGAGCTGTCCGTTTTGTTTAACAGAGTCAAACCTGTTTAATTTGCTACATGCTTTGATCTTGTGTAGGTTATGCATTTGAGGAGAATAGCAGAGGACTTTAATTGGACAGTGGTCATTAAGGGTATCTGGTAGGGTTTCAGTGAAATGATACTTATGGGGTTTGGGTGTGTTATTAGGATCCAGTCAAGGAGAGATGAATGATTTGTAGATTTAGAGGTATAAGTAGATCTAGATTTTAGTTGGGTAAAACCATGCAAATGAATAGGGGTGGAGAGAGTTAACCAATTTATGTTGACATCTCCAAGGAGTATAGTTTCATTGGGAGGTCAGTGCAGAGTGAGGCAAGGATACTTTCCAGTATTGCAATGCTGTCACCAGGTGGAATGTAGAAACAGCTATATTAAGTGATGTGTGAGTATTCAATTTACAGTTTTCAACAAGAACTTCTGCAAGTGAAATATATTCTTGTAGACTATGACAGTTGGCAATTTGACTGTGCACATTGGTAGTTCTTTATCCAGATGAATACATATGTCTGCACCCTTACAAAATGCCATCTTAGATTGGTACACCTCTTAGTGTGTGTAATGCTTCCCTGCATATTCATAGCTGTTAATACAAATATTAGTTAGCTTAGCAGGGAGGGTCCTGGTTTGCAGATTGAACACAGAAAACAGCTGTAGGTTTGAATCTATGTTACTTTACCATGATGGGTATCTTACACATGCAAGGCATATGCACACTAGGTGGTGGCAATTAAGTAGATTCCATCAATGTTTATGCTACACATATGTGTTGAGGATTACCCAGGTATTTCTTTGCTTCCTGCCTGTGCACATTCCTCCACTCCTTAACTTTCAGTAATCACATATGTAACACCATTTACATAATATTCCATGTCATTGGTGTGTGTGTGTGTGTGTGGGGGGGGGGTGCTGAACTTTTTTTTCTGTGTGGCTTATGTAATTTCATTGCATGTCCATATGTGTTAACACTGGCAAAGCATGTGTCTTTGACATATGGATTCCATATCTCCTGTGTTTGTGATGTGTATAATTATTTATTTATTACACAGCCACATTAATCCTGAGCTGCGGTACTTCTGTTTGCCACTGTGCTTAGTTGTCTTACTTTTGCATGCAGGGTTGGAGGTTCTAGTCTACTCCTATATTTGCTCATGCTTGCTGTTGAATGGCTTATACTTACACTGGTGACAGCCTTGTGGAATATTGGCTTCAATAACCATTGTGAACTGCAATGGTAGCAAACCCCATTTACTGTTGTCCAACACACACCTGCCATTAATCATGCTTATTCTGCTACAACTGTCATAAAGTTTGCAACATGTTACCTTGAAGTTATTTTTTTCATTAAAATATATGGATTTTTTTCAAGATTTGGTGCCTGACCATCTGTTTGTCGAATTTCCTCAGATGTGGAATTAACAGTTTGGGTTTTCATCCTGGTGATCATGGTTGTAAGTGTGTTAAACTTTGCAATATCTCAGCAATGACTTGTGCTTTTGTACATACGTATTTTTGTGTTGCACCATGTCAGATATGCATCCCTTCCCTGCTTGTTTCTTCACCCATGTTGTATGATCTATATGTGAGCTGCATACCTTACTTACCTTTATGTGTATTTTTGACTTTTGTCTATCATGTCTTCTGATATTTATTATATATTTGTACCTGGTCTTTTGCCTATCTCTTCTTTCCATATCTTTTCCATCCCTTCTATTCTTCAAAAAAAAGGGGGACTATTCTCACCAAAAAAAAAAAACAAATGCCCATGCCATCAATCTATTTTCATTACTCATGTTTTCCATATGTGTCTGGCACCCACTGTTAG
Organism: Protopterus annectens; assembly: GCF_019279795.1. Lineage (NCBI taxonomy): Eukaryota > Metazoa > Chordata > Ceratodontiformes > Protopteridae > Protopterus > Protopterus annectens. The sequence goes on from NC_056735.1 coordinate 1,022,081,634, forward strand.
CTACCATTAGCTTTAGTAATAATTTTGTGATTGCCCTTTGCCTTATTTAATTATTATTTTTTTTTTATTATTAGAAATTTTTTGGATTACATCACATTCCACAAATTGTGAGGGGGGGTGTATTTATATATGTCTGTCTACAGGTTACGGTGATATCTGTAAGTGTTTGCAGATATTTGTCATTTTTAGGCATAAAGAGTGATACATAATTGTCTTCACTTACTACTTTCCACACATTAATGTAACTTCCATTTGCTTGTATTTATTTCATTGGTATGCTGTTGATACATATACAAATATTACTTTATGAACATTTTAGACATAACTGATTGTGGTTACACAGACGTTGTCGGCTATGTCTGCCTTAAGCAGAAGTATACTCCATAAACTTGGGCGTATTTGTGTATTACTTAATAATCCACAATTCTTGCATGGAGCGTGGCAGCCAAGTTCTGCAATCTTTATGAAATCTAACCCAAAAACTACTCACGGGTGTATTTTGCAGACTTAGAATTGTTCCATGTTATGAGACATTGAATAATTGATTATGTATGTCAGGATTAGGATTTGTTAAAATTAAGAAAAAAAAACACATAGTTAATGTTCATATAATGAATGAAACAATGTGGCATTGTTGAAGAAAGTCAAAGCTGCTGCCTAGTGTGCTAGGCATTCTAACAAAGGCTAATAAAGAAAATAATAAAGTAAGTCAAATGCTTTCCAATCCATATTAAGATAGATATGTAAATCGCAATCAGTTCCACATCATGCATGTGGAGGACATGACTACATATTGGCAAAAGAATTAACATTCTGAGTCTGTTTAAATCATGCTATTAATCGATCTTTTTCACTAATGATGCCATAACCCCAAAATTCCCAGACAAACTCATCCACCTGTGACAGTTTTGCTGTCCTTTGCCAAGTTTGTGATGACTTTAAAATACAGTTGTATTCATAAACACAACACAGCAGTAAAAACTTTTACACTCGGCACAGCTGCACAGATAGCAGGGGATGGACAGTATAGACAGCAAGAATGTTTCTTTCTACTTAATCCAATGTTCTTATGTTATTCTTCTGGTTGTCATAGCAACTTTAAATCCATAAATCCCAGCTGGTTAGTAAAATAGCTGCAAATGTGACATGTAATCTACAAAATAAGTTTAACATGTCTATCTGTAGCAGAATATTACAACAGATTTTCTAGAGAAGTACTTTCTTGTTGCTGATTAGGTATTTGACATGAAAATTGAATATTTCTTTTGGCTAAAATATAAATAATGGTGTTCAGTTGATAATAAGGCAACTTCTGAATTGCAGAAACTTTTTATTTTATAAGCCTTCGCTGACACGTAGCAAAGAAATATAATTATATGTTAGTTAAACTAGAATCTGGGCTCTCTAGTGCTGTTTTGTAGAAATGTCAGCAAAAGCATTTACATCGCCAGACCACCCAGACATTAGGCTTCATGAGCAATGCTTAAAATGTGTGCTCGTCCTTTTGTATTTTAGAATGAATATCCCAACATCACAATGTTTGTAAAGCACAAGGAGTGCACACACACACACACACACACACACACACACACACACACACACACACACACACACACACACACACACACACACACACACACACACACACACACACACACACACCATATTTTTAACAATACTATATGGTATACAGACTTGCTACTTCTGGTCTATCTTAATTCTGTGCAGCAAAATTAAATGAAGAGAATAAAAAGAATACATATGTATACTGGCAGACAGACATGCAGACAAAAAGATAAACAGACAAACATACGGTTATATGCAATTCTCAACATAGTTAATACTATGTCAGGAATCTAAATGGCAATGCTCAGATCTGCTCTGAGCTACAACAGAATGGCATTAAATATACTGATCCCAAGTATATTGCCAATATCCTGGCAAATCAATTCAGTGCCAACTTCACCCCCCTTTCACCCCCTAAATGGCCCATCTCAGTACCGGAAGATTGCCAAATTCCAGTAATAACAGCCACACAGGTAAAAAACACACTCTCCAAAGTTAAGAATACAGCATCCATGGGACCAGATGACATCCTGGGCTGTGTACTACATGAACTACAAAATAAACTGGCACCTCAACTAAGTGTCATGTTTAATCATACCCTCACCTCTGGCTTCATGCCCACTGAGTGGTGCACAGCTATAGTTATCCCACTCCACAAGGGGGATCCACCTTGGATCTCGGGAACTACCGCCCCATCAGTCTGACGAGCCTAATCTGCAAGGCCAGTGAATGTATTATCATGGAACTTATAAACAAAGACATTGGCAACCTTAAAACACCAGACCCCACCCAGTTTGGGTTTGTGAAGGGCCGATCATGTTTCCTGAACCTGATTGACTTCTTTGAATCAGTCTCCATTGCCGTGGATGATGGTAAGGCAGTCCACACAGCCTATCTGGACCTCGCCAAGGCCTTTGACACTCTGGAATCATAGATAAACTTACTAAGCTGTGCATTAATCCCTATGTCACTCGATGGATTGCCAACTGGCTTACTGACAGAACACACACTGTAAAAGTAGCTGACTCCAAACCAGCTCCAGACAAGTGACAAGTGGAGTACCTCAGGGTTCAGTCCTGGGACCTCTCTTGTTTGACATCTACTTCTCTGAAATATAGGCCAACACTAAAGGACTCTGGCTAACAAAGTTCACAGATGACTGCAAACTGGGAGCCATTATTGAATCCCCAAATGATGTGGATACTCAACAAAAGGGCTTTACAGAAACAGATGCTTGGTGCCAGAGCCATTGGCTCAAACATGTACCCGTGAATTACCATATAAGTGACAGTACACTAAACACCGGAAGTGTGATAAGAGACTTAGGGACACAGGTGGACAGTGGTCTTACCTTCAATAACCACATCACCACAACAGTCAGGAAATCCTTTTATGTGGCACACCTCATCACTAAGGGCTTTTCATCCAGAAAAAATGAGGTTATTGTCCCACTGTACTCATCCCTCATTAGACCCATTATAGAATACAACGCCCCATTTGGTATGTACCTCTCAAGACTTCTGCAACAACTGGAAAGGCCACAGATATACCTCACTAAAAGAATCACAGGCCTAAAGCACATGCCCTATGCTGACCGCCGTAAAAAACTCCAGCTATACTCTATCACATATTGTCTATTCCGAGGCGATCTCTGCTTAACATACAAGGCCATGTCAAACTCAGAGCTGCTGGACATGCTACACTTAAAGAAATCCCAATCCCTTAGAGCCACATGCTCCAGGGATCTAAACCTTGTCATCACAATAAACAAAACATGCTGGAGGTATAGATTCCTGACCCAGAGACTCCCCAGACTCTGGAACTGATGCCCATACATGTCAAGCAGAGCGCCTCTTTGACCCTCTTCAAAAGGAACTTTGATGATTGGATGGGAAAAAGGAAATTCACCCCGGGGATCATGTCAGTTGCCCTGCTAGACAGGGGTCCAGGGAAGTAAATAGTGTGGGAAGAAATAGCTAGGGAATTGTTATGGCTAGGCTTGTATAGGCCCTAGGGCTGATAGCCTAGTACCAACCTATGAACAGTTGTAAGATGCTATTGGATTTATTTGCATTCTGTCTCTCACACACACACACACACACACACACACACACACACACACACACACACACACACACACACACACATGCACATGCGCACATCCACACACACACACACACACACACACACACACACACACACACACACACACACACACACACACACACACACACACACAGCTATAGTCTTTCTTTCCTTCATAGGGTAAGATTAATTTTACGAAGTTAAGAAATATTGCTGAGTTTATATTTAACCATGAACTGACATCTTACCTTACACAAATATATTTGTATCTTACTGAATATCTTGCTTTATCATTTTGTGAGACATCAGTGCAAGGGAAGAAGAATGTGATAACATTTGCTCTGTGTAATTAAATCATTACATCCTCGATTTGAATTGTAAAATGGAGAGTATATTTTCTCTTGCCAAAATTTAAATCAGCAATGCTCCTAACAGTTTGCTATTTCAGCAACATGCAAGCATACAGGTTATTTACTGTATTCTGTTTCACTGCATGATCTTCTGAAAAAAAATATATTGCACAGATCCATAGGTGACAATAGTTGTGTCAAATGCTAGCATGCCTGAACTCTCTGCAAGCCTGCTTTTGACACCATTAAGAGTAGCTGAGAATAATATTACAATGACTAGATTTTTTTTGACGTGCTCTTCAACATTTTGTTATATTGTACTGGAATAAAAACTTTTTTTATAATATGTGTAGTTGTCAAGAGGCTGATAAACAGTACAAAGCAAAACCTTGAAGACTTTTACATTGTCTAAAGACTGCCACTTCACCCTCCTGTCCATTCTTAGTATATTTTAAGCTTAAACAGAAAAACAATATGTGGCGTATAGGCAATAATTCATTCTCACATGCCTTCCCTAAGGAGCTCATTCAGAAATATTTCTACTTAGAACAAAACCACAAACACACCTTAACAAAGAATGGCTTCTTTTATTGAAAAAATGACCCATGGTGATACTCAACTTATTTTCCAAGAATACACTAATGGCATTCCAAGTATAATCTGTTTCTTCTACTTACACTAACCAGACAGATTATTTTTCATTTGTCCTACTACTGTTGTTAATATCGGCTCTCAGGACCAGATGGTTGCTTTTGGACTGTGTGGCTCCACAGAGAACCACATTTGGATAAAATGTTGTTCACTGTGTGTATGTGTCCTTTATTAGAACTCATTCAAATGAGAGGATTGCAGTACCACTGTTACACTGACAACATACAGTTATCCTTCCCTTTTAATTCAACAAAACCTTTTTGTAAGTTTTTTTTCCCTTCTTTTTTTAAGGGGAACACCCTTCTTTATACTCATGTGGGGGTTTTACCTACTACATAAATTCTATGATCTTGTAGCCATGATAAAAAAGAAAAAATTGAGAAAAAAATTAATCATTGCTTACACACTCAAATAAACCACAATGACAGTGATTTCTTTAATGGAAAACAATGATCAGGGAACTGAACTTGATGTGATAGAACATCATCTGCATCACACTTGATGAGTTGTAGGGAAATTGATAACTGGTTCGTACCTAACAGTTCTATGATAACAGACACGTCAAGCTTAGAAATTCATACTATCTAACCCTCAACCCCTGGGTGACAAAATGAGATTTTATTTTCAAAATTATATGATCTCAGGGCCAGGCATCAGTTATACTAAAGTTGTTTAATTACCAGCTCAAAAACACTGTCATAGTTTAACATTTTCTGCATTCTTAAAATGTAGCAGTGATAGTGTATACTCTAGTTTTTGACAATGGACTATTTTAGCTCCCTATACCTGTGGCTTTCTAAAATAAAATTAGATTTGTTTCAGCTGAATCAGAAATCTGTGACAAATTATTTACCACTAATTTTCATTGCTGTCATTGTCATGGCCCTTTAGAGTTTATTTTATTGCATTGTACTACTTCACATTCGAGTAGGTGGACTGGTCCACAAACTCTTTTCTGCCACAGTCCACACAGAGGCATAATGACATTAACAAGTATACAGTAAAGATATTAGTATAAAGACACTGACAGTAAATGTGTAGTACAGACAAATAAGAACATTCTGACAGATTAAAAGCAACTATATGCGATGTGCAGCTTTTGAGGAAAGATTTTTCACCATATTAAGGTTAAAACAGAGTCAAAATAGTGTGAGCATAACTGAGATTTACCCCATGATTCATGAAGCTCGTTGCAAGGGCAGTTTTAGCCTTGCACCGAGCGTTCTCCTTACAGATGGTGCAGCCACACCAAATTAATATTTATGAGGGCATGCTGCCGCATCCTCGACGTGCACAGGAAATGTGTGCGAGTGCCGGGGGCGTGTTTAAGTGCTCAATGGAGGCTTAAACATGCCCCCACAGTTGCACAACCTACAATGCTTACTGTTAGAGCCCGCTTATAATAGTAAGCAATTAAATCAGTGTCCATGGATACTGAAATGTATGCTAAGCATACAAGAGTGTCCACGAACACAGAAATAAAAATCAAAGTAGTAAACACACAAGCACTTAGTGGAATGTTAAGCCCTGTCCCTAGAACTATCACAACTAGATTCTCTGTGTCCCTATGGTACATTTGTACTGCTTCATTATTGAAAGTTTAAGCGAAGCACAGCATGTTTGCACGTCTCTGCCCTCTGTTTAGCGTAGCTTACACATCAAAATCATCCAAATAGAAAAAAACATTCAGAATCAACGTTAACGTCAATAGTGCAGTGGTTAGAGCATCGGTCTCATAAACAGGCTTACACAGTCCCATTATAACACATATCACTTTCCATGTGGAATGTGTATATGAACATATTTAGACATCTTTTTGCTGTATAACCGACATAATAACATGTAAATGTGAACTGGAGTACTGCATGAAATGTTTAACTAATGTCATTAAATCAAAGTGGTAGTGTCATAATGAATAAGGCACTAGTAAGCAGGTTTAAGCATAAATAAGCAGTAGTAAGCATATATAGGCACCAGTAAGCATGTTTAAGTTCGTGTGCATGGGGGTATGCAATGCCTACACAGATTAAGCAAAGTAGAGGCTAAATGAGTTTTATATATATATATATATATATATATAATATATATACATACATATATATATATATATATATATATATATATATATATATATATATATATATATATATAATATATATATATATATATATTATATATATATATATATATTATATATATATATATATATATATATATATATATATATATATATATATATATATATGTGTGTGTGTGTGCGTAGATATACACAGATATACAGCTATGATAGGAAACAGCACACAAGAATGACATATGTTCACAGGCTATGCCAATGGAAGTGAGGGGCCCAAGCAAGAAACATGTAACACGTAGCATATCCTCACCCCAGCCGGACAGAGGAAACATATACACAAATTCACAAACAATGAAAATAGTCCACTGCTCCCCAGACCACAGGCAGGATACAACCAAGGGGGGGTACAGAGTGCACCTGTGAAATCTAATCTTGGAACACAGACAGGAGTGTCCCTTGCGGGACGCCCCAAAAATTAACATATAACCAAAGGAAGCTGATACGATGACCATTCTGGCTGGGGTGTGTACAAACCCAGAATACAAGGGTAGGAAAGCTTGATGACCCCATGGGTCAAGACAACATATGACATGGGTCCCATGAAGTGGAGAGTGGGCAGCTTGTAGTGGTGTGTTCCGACCCGTCCTGCACCCAGAGTAAGGATGGATGCTGTAGAGGAGCTGCGGGTGGGAAAACTATCGGTAGATAGTTATGGGTCTAGGTGTGCAGGTGTTGGCTGATGTGGGTCTATATGGACAGCCCCAGGGATGTGAGCAAAAGTGTTCATTGGGCAGAGGCGTCACCCAATGAGCAGTCACACCCGCTATGAGTCCCACTGCAGCAAAATCTAATCTACATGGCAAAGAACGGAATAACCAGATGTAGATGTATATATGTAGAGGAATGTGTGTGTGTATATCTACCCATAGCTACATGGAGATATACCTCTCCCTCTCCATATTACAAATGTATACATACAGAGACAGAATACATATACATACCCACATATAGAAATTAAAATATGCAGACACCCATACACCCATATGTTGTTAGATCTACATAGACAGCAATATATAAATATATACATGTATGCATACATATACAGATATATCTGTATATAGTAATGTAGATATATATCTATATATATATATATATATATATATATATATATATATATATATATATATATATATGGGTCTACTGCTTTTAGTCGAATTACATTTTGTCGAAAATTATTTCAGGCAGCCCACTTCACTGAAACCTCATTTGACTAAAAGCACATTTGGTCGAATGACATTTGGTCGAAAATGTTATTTAGCCCCTGCCCCAGTGCAGTGCGACCTTGGAGTTCTTACTGGCATTATATGTTTCAATGTATTTTTAATGGAGACACATGTAGATAAAAGTGCATAAACTGCAATTATGTGGGGGGATATGCTCCCACACCCCCAAAGTGGGGGGCTGTGCCCCTCACACCCCCCTTACTGAATATTCTTACTCCAGGGTCGCACTGCAGTGGGGCAGGAGCTACATACCATTTTCGACCAAATGTCATTCGACCAAATGTGCTTTCAGTCAAATGAGGTTTCAGTGAAGTGGGCTGCCTGAAATAATTTTCAACCAAATGAAATTTGACCAAATATAGTAGATCCATATATGGATATATATATATATATATATATATATATATATATATATATATATATATATATATATATATGTGTGTGTGTGTGTGTGTGTGTGTGTGTGTGTGTGTGTGTGTGTGTGTGTGTGTGTGTGTGTGTGTGTGTGTGTGTGTGTGTGTGTGTGTAAATATACAGGATATGATACAGCAGTTACGAATTAAATATGTTCACAGGCCGCGCAAATGGGGGTGTGTTGTCCAATCAACAAACGTGTAACACGTAGCATCAACCACCCCCACCTAGACAGGTGAAACATACAAACACACGATACAAGTAAACACACCACTGTTTCGCAGACCACAGGCAGGATACTACCAGTGGGAGAAACCTGCCAAGTCTAATCTTGAAACGAAGACATCAATGTCCCTTGTGGGACACCCCAGAAATTAATGATCATCGGAGTCAGTCCCTGTAATTATTCATCCAACCAGGCTTTATACGTACATGGACCAGTAGGTTGTGCAAGCCTGATGACCCATGGGTCGGCACAAAGTACGACATGGGTCCTGACATGTGGAGAGTGGGCAGTGTGTAGTGGTGTGTTTAGACCCCCACCTGCACCCACAGTTAGGATGAGTGCTGTAGAGGAGGGGCAGGTGGGGGAACTATGGGCATGCAATTATGGGCCTAGGCGTGCTGGTTTTGGCTGGTGCAGTTGTATTAGGACTGCCCCGGGGATGTAAGTAATATTGCAAAATGGGCAGAGCTTACACCCATACCTTTCAAGTCCTAAGAGCAAAACCACTGTACAGAACATAAACTGTTGGGAGAACAAATAGGGACAGAAAGCACATATTCCACTTACAACCTTAGAAAGCTGATAGAATAATAGGTTGTGCATAATCATAAATGTAATAGGCTCATAGATAGGTACTAGGCTATCTGCCGAAGGGCATTTATAAGCCTTGGCAAGGTGTGTCAGCTCACGCTGCCCCATTGATCAATTTACTGGGCCTCTGTCAAGCAGAGCTATGGAATTGATCCCAGTATGTCTCAATCTTTGACCCACCCACCCCCAATTATATTTGGCTTTGGCCACACTTCTTACATTAAGAGGTTGAGAGGTATAATTCTCGTGTATGTGTAGTTGTGTTGTTTGGCCTCTAAGGCTCAAGTCATGACTGAACTGAATCCTGACTCATTGGAACAGTCTGCATACTCGGTTAACAGATGCTAAATAAACATTTATTCATAGTCCAGTGCAGAAAAGATGGTGACCCCCTTCTCTGCACTGTGGTTTATATATTCCAACTCAATTTCATGCCAAATACATGGCCTTTGTAACAGTGCAGGCCTTACACAGACTGTCATGAAATGGTTGTCATCTATATATATATATATATATATATATATATATATATATATATATATATATATATATATATGGTTCTACCTGACATAATCGAAATCCCAGAACACCGACAACGCAATCACCGACACCACATAATCGACAGTGCAGAAACACGAAACCTCACATGCCCGACAACGAAATAACCGACGGTACACAAACACAAAACCGCATACACTGCACACACCACAATAACAACAATCAACAAACAAAATACATCCCCTGTCCAAAAACCACACACACAACGCAAGCACACCGAAATCCCTACAAACCCACACTAAACCTCACATACACAACTATCTACAACCCTAACCCAAACCCTAACCCTAAGGTCCAGCACTATCGCATACTCAGCTAAACCGGCCTAACCTAACTCACTTAACCCGCTAACCCAAACACTATCACTACCGCACTTACCTAACCCGCGCCCTAACCCTAACTCACTTAACCTGCCCCTAACCCAAAGACTATCACTACCACACACTTACCTAACCCGCGCACTGACCCTAACTCACTTAACCCACCCCTATCCCCACAGACCGTCAACATCCACACTTACCTTACTCGCACCCTAACGTTCGTCACTACCGCATACTTACACAACCTTTTCCCATGTCGGCATCCTCAGCGTCGGTGTTTTAATCCGTCGCGTCGGTCTTCTGCATTGTCGATCTTCTGGCGCTCACGATTCGCTTGTCGGTGTTCTGGAGTGTTGACTATCTCAGGTAGAACTATATATATATATATATATATATATATATATATATATATATATATATATATATATTTATATATATATATATATGTATGTATGTCTTTGCAACATTTCCACAATTCTGCTGGGATATAAACTTCCAAGGTAAAATAAGCTGTTGTTTTGTTTCCGTCATATATTGCAGTACTATAGTATTAGAGTTACGAGAAGATAGAGGGAAGGGACGAATCTGCAATAATTCAGAGTTGTGTATTTAGTTTCGAAGTTAGTGCTGTTCTCAAAAGAATGAAAAGTGAGGACTTTCCCATTATGAAATATTTAAATCATTCCTGTGATTTGCTGGCTACGTCAATGCCAATCACTAAACCAGTCCTATTTGTAATATAATGTTGTCGAACTCGTACATCATTGGCTTACATGTGTAACGTGTGCATTATCATATAGTCTTAGTTATAAATTTAATTTAGTGTCTTGTTAAAGGGAGTAATGATGTAATGAAGTATAGAGTCTAATCTTGAAATAAAGACATGTGTGTCCCAGGTAGGACAACCCAAAACTGTGAATAGTAGTCACTCATTTCACCAAAGTTTGTGGACTAAAAGGTTGGGATGTCGGGGAATACGTGGAGTGAGTCAACCCATGGGATGGGTCCAGAGGAGTAGGGACTGGAAATGTGTAGTTGTGTGGATACACTGTGTTCCCAAATGGAGAATGTATGCCTGCTGTGTCAGTGAAGTATTGGGGTGGGTGTTTGGTGAACAAGGATCCATGGGTATATGGGTATATATGCAAATGAAGCAGCACAGCAATAGTGTAGTGGTTAAAGCATCCGCCTAACGAACAGCCATGCCCGTTTCAAATCCCACTGCAAAACATACCATTTTCCATTGGTAATCTGTATATGAACATATTTTGACATCTGTCTGCTATATAACCTGCATAATAACAATTAAATGTGAACTGGAGTGAAGTGTCAGTGTCATAATGAATAAGGCACTAGTAAGCAGGTTTAAGCATAAATAAGCAATAGTGAACATATATAAGCACCAGTAAGCATGTTTAAGTGTGTTTGCATAGGGGTATGCATTTCCTACACAGATTAAGCAAAGTAGAAGCTGAGTGTAAGACACTGTAACCGGAGGTTAACATTGCATAGCTCCACGCAAACCCGTGCACACCCGCTCACAACTGCTTTAAAGTGCCTTAATCACTCTGTACCCAACGGCTCATTTTCTGGCCAGCAACAAAATAAACAGCCTCTGCAAGGCTAGAACTCAGGACCCTGTACATCACAGTCACAGTAGTTAACCACTATGCCATGATAGCAATACATATAAAGGAGGTATCAGCAAACTAATCCTCACCACAGGAAAATCAAATCAAAAATGTGAACTGAATCTATGTACAGTGTAATGTTCAATAACCTGCCATAGACCATATATATGTGAATTGGAGTACTGCAGTAAACATAGAGTTGAGGTGTCACTGTAGTAAAGTTTTGAAGTCCCCAGGACCCCATACAGTGTGTGTACACATGAATCAGGGATACCAGACACATATATAACCTGTAATGAATAAGACAGCATTGACAAAAGGCAATTATAATGCTAGATAACCAATAAGCAATGCTAACTGCAGCACAGCCCAACTAAGTAATTGTAAGCAATGTGTAGGGAAGCCAATACAATATGTACACAAGTACACCTCTTTAAGCAGTGCCAACCTGAAGTAAGTAGGTGTGCCTATAGCTTAGCTTTCTCGAAACTGGCCAATTACAGAAAAGTTTGTGAATCCGGTGCTACTTAAACCAAAGAGGTAGGAATACGGCTCACAACTGGGTGTAGCATCCCCCGGTAGGCAGAATGGCTCAAGTTGGAGAAGACATTTGCTTTAGAGCACAGCGTTGGTGCATCCAGGAGTCCAAATTCATGGTATGGCTCCTGGTAAAGCACCATGACAAGGGACTACTGCAGAGCCAGTACCAGGGCTCATAGTACAAAACGGAGTCCTGGGACAGTCTCTCCCGTGACCTCACTAGTGCCACAGGTATCCCCCAGACTGATGAGCAGGTCAGGCACCACCATGCAGACCTGAAGCAGTGGAGGGGGGATGTCCTGGAACAGTGGATCCAGGAAGCAAAGCAGATGCAAAATGCCCCAGAATTGAGTAAGTACTCCTTCCACTATGTAGATAATAATTGCCCAGTTTGTGTATACCATGGATAGGTATGGCTAAATATCACTGTACTTCTTTGACAGATGCAGATGAGCATGCTGCGAACCAGCAAGCCTATGATGCTAGGCTTCAAAGGATGCGTCGTGAGGCAGGTTAGTAATAAGCCTGCATGTATTGTCATAACAAATAAATGTAAGAGCCTCAGAAAGTGTTGTACCAGTATACAGAATTGTGTAATATGCTGTGAATAAAGGTGTAACCCCTGCATTGCTTCAGTTTACTCTGCAGTCATATGTTGTTGTTTTGTTGCAGTTATTAAATAATACTGTTGTAGTAAGCAGTGTTATCCACACTGTGGTATGCAGATAAAATGTGTGTGAAGTACTGTATAACAATGTTGGAAGTGCAAACAGGTCAGTCATATTAGACAAAATACATTGCAAAGCCTCACAACAATTGCTTGATAGCATAGTGTACAGTGATCTTAACTGTAATGCTTTTGTCACACACAGCAGGGCTTTGGATCCCAGGAGCGCTAGTAAGTTGTATGCATAATCGTTCTACACAACTGCACACAGTTTGTTAGAATGTTCAGAGAGAAAGCTGTATGCATATATACACTTAACTGTAAAAATTTTGCTAGAATGCTCAAATAAAAAGCGGTATGCATATTCATGCCCTCAGCTGTTCCAATCTGCCCAGTATGTCCTGATAAATGGCCCACATCAACTGCCTTTTGGCCTGTTCCCCTGACATATTAGTGTGATGATCCAAGAAATGTAGGCAGCTGTTAATAACATATAACTGATTGTCAGACTTGTACATAGTCAGAGAATGTACATGCAAACATACCTGTCATCCCAGCATCTCACCCAAAGTGTATGACAGCATTCTCAAAACATATTGCATTAACACTTGCATCAACACTTGCATCTTGTCAAGCCTGTCCATAAGACACAGGTCCCATACATACTAATCTACAAACATATCATTGTACAATATAATGCCATTGGGTAGTGTAATAATACATGTAAGGGACAGACCACTGCAGTGACTATGAATGTTGTAGAAACTACAAGGATTTATTAGTTGTTAATTGAACTCTCTCTCTCTCACCCCTACCATATGTGCAAAAATTACCGATTTACACAACTCATTTGGTATGTCTACATTCCTAACCTTTGTTGGGACATATGTCCTATTGGTTTATAAATATTCACATCTGTTTCTATGCATGTGCCATGTTAAAATACTCCCACATTGGTAGCCTGTTGCCATCAATAAAACCTGCATGTTGTTGTAATGGCCACTGTTTACCCATATATGCATGTGTTCTTCCTGCTCTGCAACTATTTTATATCTGGTGCCTTGGGTAATGGGAATACCTATGCATGCTGTTATAATTAATCATGAATGCTGTTGACTATTACTAACCCATATCTGCCTTAAACATGCTACAACATAGCTCATATGGGAAGGCCGGTCCCAGCGGACCCAGCTGTCCCACCTTAGCTGGCCATGGCACTGGGCACCAGCACATTTGGGGCCCAGCCTGGAACCTCCTCATACATTGGCCCTGCACCACCTTTTGGTGGAACCGCCACAGGGGATGGGGCTCAGCTCTCCCCTGGGAATGGGAGCAAACAGGAACCTGTCACCAGTGGTATGGTCCAGGCTGTGGTGTGTAGGGAGCTCGACAGGGAGATTAGAGACCGCCTATGGAAGCTTGAGGGCCGAGTGGTGCAACTAGAGGGTGAGCCTGACCCTCCTACACAGCCACCAGCACAGCCACCTTCTGGGCTGTGAAGGTGCAGTGGTGACTGCCCATGGGTGGGGACCTCTGTCCCACTGTATCCATTTGTGGGCTCATGGACTTGCGACTTCAAAACAACCCTCCCCATCCAAGGTGCCCCCCACATGTGTCATATACCACCCCTGCATGTGTCTTGTTTGTCGTGTCTGTCATCCTTCCCCCCAACCTATCCTCCCTGATCATACCTATTCTCCTTCTCCAGCATCCCACTCTCACCTAAACATAAAAGTAAAAAAAGGGCAATCTGTTCCTGCAAAAAAAGCATGCCCATACATAGCTGTCCATTTCACACACATGTCCACTGGATACATATAAACATTTCTAACTGGCATCACAACATACTATTGTTGTCCTCACCCCTCTCTCAGGATTGTGAGTGTCCAAATATACCACCAAATATATTGCATATGCACAGCAGTTGCTGTAGAAGAAATGGACAGCTATGGACCTTCCCTACACCCTTCCTGCACATCCCTAGATACCTTACCTACTGTCTTTCCCTCTTTGTGTCCCTTTTTCACCAATTTCCTATCACCCCTTTTTTCTTTTCTTTTAAAGAAATTAGCATGGAGTAAGCGGGAGTAAGCACTTTTAAGCAGCAGTGAGCAGGTTTCAGCCTGTATGAAGGGGGATAAACACTGCCTACACAGATTAAGCAATCAAAAAGGTGACTGAGTGTAAATAACTGTAACCAAAAGTAACCACTGCTTACAGTCGTGAAAACCCGTGCACACCCGCTCACAACTGCTTAAAAGTGCCTCAATCACTCCGTATCCAATGGTCCTTGTACTGCCCAGCAACAAAATAAACAGCCTCTGCAAGGTTCAAAACCAGGACCCCACAAACCACGCCAATATGATTTATCACTAAGCCATGGCAGACATACAGACATCCGATGTTATCACAAACATAACATCCAGCACAGTCATTCAGCAGTATAGGAAATGTATTTCATTATATAGATATATGTGTGTGTCTTTATGTATGTATATATATATATATATATATATATATATATATATATATATATATATATATATATATATATATATATATATATATATATATATATATATATATATATATATATATATATATATATATATATATATATATATATATATATATATACATACATAGATATAGATATATCAAGAACATACCATGTGGGGATAGCAGCAGATTTCTTCAGCTCCACCAATTTCACTGCACTGACAGGAAATAATTACTTTAAAAATTAATTTATGAAGTAATTTTCTTTCTAAATACGTTTGGTATATCTATTCCTTCAATAATATCTAAAAAAGAAAGAACATTTTAATAATATTCCTGTCAGAAATCACCTTGGAAATTTCTCTGTCAGCTTTTCTGTTTGAAATGAGTTCCAGTAAGACAAATTCTCAAGATTCCAGCATCAAGAAAGAACTTCAGTCTCTGATATCTACAATCCAGCAACTTACTGCCAAGATGGATAAACTGGATACTAAAATAGATATCTTCATAGAAAAAACTACAAAACAAATAGACTTGTTACATATAGACTTGCAACAACAGAAGACTCAGATTACAGGCATAGAAGAGACTGTAAATGACATGGAAAATAGAATCCAAGAAGAGGAAATCAACATTGAGTTTTTGCTGAAACAAAATACACATCTACAAACAAAGCTTGATGACCTGGAAAATAGATCTAGGTGCAATAACATCAGGATTTTTGGGCTGCCAGAAAATATTGAAGGTAACAATATTACTTATTTTTTAAATACATGGCTCCCTAAAACTTTAGACTTGCCAGAAGCATTTTCTTTTGGTATCGAAAGAGCCCATAGATCTATAGCTAATACTAACTCTAACAAAAAATATCCTAGATCAGTTATAGTTAGATTTCTATCATCTTTTGATAAAGAGATGGTACTTAAATCTCCTTGGGCTAAAGCACCTGTTAAAATTAATGAGGCAACTGTGCGTTTTGACAATGACTATTCTTCCTTGGTAATAACTAAAAGAAATGTTTTTCTGCCATTAATAAGGGAGCTTAAGAAAGCACAGCTTAAAACCTACCTTCTGTTTCCTGCCAAGCTAAAAATCTTCCTTCCTGATGGCCCTAAAATTTTTGAAGACTTAGACTCTGCATTGCTGTTTATCAAAAAAAATAAGATTTTGGATAAAATAGAGGATATGGAATGGGCTAGTCCTTCATTAAAGAGGTTGGCAACAGAAGTTTCATGGAAGACTTCAGAGAAGAAAAAGAGACTAAAAAACAAATGACTTGTTCTATGTTTTTTCTTTTTTTTTCTCTCTCTCTTTTTTTCTTCACTATTAATCTTTTTAAATACAGTTACTGCATTTTCAGAAAGCCACAAATATTCTGAAAAAGATTTAATCAAAGTCATTTTCTGTGTACAAAGAACTGTTTCTGTTTCATAATCAGTCAAAATATCTGAGGAACTAATAACAAGCTATCATTCAATATGTTTCTCTTTCTGACAAAGAGAACCAAGGTTTGTAACTTGATACATTTTTTTTTTCTTCTTTTCTTTTTTTTTTAAATAATGACATTCTTTTTAGATTATGCATTGAGTAAGGGGTGGGGGAGGGCAGGGAGATAAGTGTAATGAAAATATGATAAATGGAATAATAACTTATTTATTCCTTGTAAAAAAGTATATATGCTGTTTAAATGCTATTGCTAATTATACTTGCTTGATTTTATTGCTTATACTTGTTTACAAATAATCTGTCATGCTTTAATTAATAATAATTAGAACTAATTAGTAGTAAATAATATGTTTCATATCCGTCTTTATTAATATAACCAGCAAGTAATATTCCAATGTAGATACTTTTTATAGCTTCCTTTTTCATTTTTTTTTATCTTTTTTTCTTACTCTCTTTTTATTTTCTACTCTCTTTTTTTTATGCTCTCTCTCTCTCTATTTCCTTTCATATTAGTACATTCACATGCTTTTGATCATACTGATACAGTAAATAATAAGATTTGTATAAAAATTGAATAGGAGTATAAATAATTAGTTCTATTACATATTAATAACTGTGGGCTTAGTTTCACTTTCATAGAGGCTGTAATAACTTGTAAAATACTTTGCGAAGGTTTTGCTCTGTTTAGCTTCATTTATATTGCTAAATGAATGTCAGTCACTTGTTTTTATCAAAATTCCCGCCAGAATGTTAAGGGAGACAATTTGGGATGTGGGTTACCTCGTGAATAGTGTCTTCGAGTTGTTTTAAAAGCTTCAACACTCAGAATTCACGCAGAGAAGCTGAATAAAGTCAATTTGAACTTTGACCCCTGAATTCACACTGACACATCGCAGATTCAAGAAGAGCACTCTACCAGGAAGTAGAACTGCTGCAAATGCGACTCTGCGATGGATAATGAACTCTATAACAGTTAAATGTGAGTTATTTTTTATAACTACTTATTTATTCATGTTATAATTTATAAAATATGAAAGTTATAATGATTTTAAATGATTCAGTATCCCATAGTAAGCAAATGTGTTATTTTAGAAGGCATAGAAAGTGAAACATTTATACATATATTTTTGAAAGTTTACTTGACTGCAACATATTAATGTATGTAAAAACCTATGATTTAAACATATACATTGCTATAATTCATTTGATTTATCTGACTGACAAGTATAAATATCTTTATGACTCTATCTTAGAAGAAGTTGTCATGTGACATATTTTAAAGCAGCAGTTCAGATATATAAAATACAGATGGCTTTCTACACAATAATGCAAGTATATCTGAGAATTTCCATAGCTATGCAGTATGATTTTTAACCATTTCTATAAATATAATATTTTATTTTACTGGCAATAATAAGTATGAGAAAAAAGCTTTGATGCAAGTAATTTAAAGTCTTTTGGAAGCTGGCAACTGCATTTCTATGACAGAAAAATAGGTACATCTTAACATATGTAATGTCTGAACCATAATAGCCTAAGTTATTGATTTTAAATGAACATCAGAACTTATTTTTACAAACTTTGAATAAATTAATATGTAGATATGCCCTCTTTTTTCTTCTTCTCTCTCTCTCTCTCCCTCTCTCACTTCTTTTATTTCTCTCTCTCTTCTTGGTTCCTAATATCAAGTTTATTTGAATGCTATTTGATTATAAATGTATTATATTAAATAGATGTACATAGCAGTATGAATTGTTTTTAAAAGTTTCTATTTGTTTATATGATGCTGATTTATCAAATGTGTAGCTTTGTCTTACCAGATAATCTAATTGAAAGTTGTTAATTTAAGTTAATAATAACTAGTATTAAATTGATAAGGTGGCAGCTGAGGTACTGCTGCTTAGGGTAGGAGGTTAACTTGAGTAGTATGTGCTACTCTAAGTTGGAGTTTTTAACTCCAGGCTGGGTGCAAGGTTTAATCCTTACATTATCTTCTTTTGTTCACTGTTGTGTGTATATAGTTCTGACATCCACAATACATTTTGTAAGCTCATTGTCACTACAAACAAAATTGAATTTTATACAAAATCCCATAAGAGATTCAATAAATACAGCTATATTTAAAGGTACACCTAAAGGAGGAGGTATAACATTATTTATTTTGTTAATTGTTATTTTGATTATAAGTTTTATATGTTTTAAAAATGCCAAATGACTTCTCTAAAAGGAATTTCTTTAAACATTAATGGACTGAATAACCCGTGTAAAAGGGCAAGCTTAATAAGATACATTAATTTACATAAGGCCAATTTAGTATTCCTTCAAGAAACACAT
Organism: Protopterus annectens; assembly: GCF_019279795.1. NCBI lineage: Eukaryota > Metazoa > Chordata > Ceratodontiformes > Protopteridae > Protopterus > Protopterus annectens. The sequence goes on from NC_056735.1 coordinate 1,022,100,869, forward strand.
CTCCTGAAAAAAGATATTGATAAATTAGCCACAAATAAATATACAGTATTGGTTAGTTCAGAGCACACACAGAAAAAAAAGAGGAGTGGCTATTTTATGGAATAAAAGTATGCCCATTCCTAAAACTATTAAGTCTTATCAAGATGATAAAGGAATGTTTTGTATGATTACAATACAAATTAATGGAAAGACTTATACATTAATCAATGTATATTGGATACCAGGAATTGGTATTAATACAGTGAAATACCATCTTGATAAGATCATATCATTTTCTATAGGAGATATTATTTTGGCAGGTGACTTTAATTGTATCCTACATGAAAATGATACTAATACTATAGGAAAAAGGAAAATTACATCTAATGCAAAACATTTAAAGGATTTTGTTAATTCTTATCATTTAAATGATATTAATAATCAGATAGACTCAAAATCATTACCATACACCTTTTTTTCTAACAGATATAAAACGTATTCAAAAATAGATAGAGTCTTTATTTCTAACCAGATGGTAACAGAATTAATTAACTCTAAAATCATTTCATGTCCTATATCTGATCATAATTCAATTGTTTTTGAGTTCATGATAAAAAATACTTACAGTGTTCAAATCAAAAGGATACCAGCATACTTAACTCAACTAAAAGACTATAAAGAATATATACTTTCAGAAGTACAACATTTTTTAGACATAAATAATACTCCTGAAGTTTCCATTGTTTATGTTTGGGATGCTTTAAAATCATATCTATATTGACAAAGTATCAGATGGTATAATAATAAAAGGAAATCTTGCGATAAGGAATTGTTAGATATTCAAAGTAAATTAAACTCTTATAAACATAATAATAAAGAAAATATTATGGACAAGAAAGTCATTGAAGAAATAAACAAACTAAATGAGAATTACAAAGAAATTTTAACCCATAAAGTTAAAATAACTTTAGAGAAATACAAGTTTTTGTCTTACTCAATAAGCCCCAAATACTTACATAGACTTAAAAACAAAACAAAAACGTTGAATAAGCAAAATCATATCAAAGAAATTTTCTCTCTAAGGAAAAAGAAGAATGTTTCTAGTCTACCAGAAATATTAGATGAATTTAGAAATCACTTTCACAAAATTAATCATAATAACATTAACATGGAACCTAAAGATAAAATAAAGGAATTTATAACTACGAACATGAATAAAAAACTTAATAAACAACAGATTAAACTATTGGATAAAAGTATTTCATATACAGAGGTTGTTACACAAATAAACAAGCTTAAATCAAACAAAGCACCAGGTAATGATGGTATTATACCAGAGATATATAAAATTCTTTCTAAAAGTACATACTCATTAATACATAAGGTTTTTATTTTGGCCCAAATTGAGCTAATAACCCCCCATTCTTGGCAATACACTTTTATTTCGGCAATTTTAAAACCCAATAAAGACCCAACTAGATGTACTTCATATCGACCCATTTCATTACTTAATGTTGATTATAAAATGTTTATGAGTATTTTTGCTGATAGATTGAAGACAATCATCCCAGGCATTATAGATATAGATCAGACAGGCTTCATTGTAAATAGAAACACTTTTGATAATATTAGGAGGACTCTAACATTAATTGATTTTGCAAATAGGAGAAAGAAAGATTTAACACTTATTAGTCTTGATATAAGTTCAGCATTTGATTCAGTAAGTTGGGACTACTTGTTCACCTTACTGAAGCGTACAAACTTCTCAGATGCATTTGTAAATCTAAATGAGCACCTATACAAAGGAGCATTGGCTTACATTAAGATAGGAACATATGTCTCACAAAAAATACCCATTTTTAAAGGTATAAAACAAGGGTGTCCACTCTCTCCATTATTATTCACTTTAATAATGGAGCATTGGGCTAATCTGATCAGAAATAGTACTGATATAGAGGGATTTGAAATAGATGAAAATACAACATCTAAAATTCAACTTTTTGCAGATGATGTTCTAATTACATCAGCAGGATCTAATTCTTCTATGCAGTCTCTATTTGATAAAATGATGAATTTTAAAAGTATTTCTGGTTTAATATTCAATGAAGAAAAAACTAAAATACTACCTATATATACACGAAAACATGTTCTCATTAGTGATTTTAGTAAATATGTACCCAATTCAGGTCAGATAACTTATCTAGGTATAATATTAACTAAAGATATTAAATCTATTATACATAATAATTATAATACCTGTCTTCTTAATATACAAAATCTTTTCAATACCTGGAATAATATCTTTTTTACTATGGAAGAGAGACTTACAATTATTAAAATGATAATATTCCCCAAGATATTATACTTAATACAATCAATAATACTCCCACCTACAAAAATAATTATCAAGAAATTGAATACACTAATGTTAAATTTCCTATGGGCACCTAATAGACCTAGGATTGCATTAAAGAAACATACTAATAGCTGGTCTCAAGGGGGTATTTCTTTTCCAGACTTGAACTTATATACTATCTCTTCCATTGTAAAAGTTATTACTTTGTTAATAGATCAGTCATATGTTGCAAAATGGAAAGATTACTGGGAACTAATTAGTATTCACTTCATGAAAATCTCCTTAACACATAAAAATATGATTGTAAATAACTCCATGCTATGGTTACTAAAAGAATTTTGTACTTCACCTATTACACCAAAATATATAGTTAGTTATCCATTAAACATTATTATTAGTTATCGTAATTTTATATTCATGCATCATAAATATAGGAAATGGAATTTTATTATATTCCCTATAATGTATACACGAGGTATGCTTTTGTCATCCACTTCTGAAAGAACTCACTTAGCTACAGATAATGATCTAAAGTACTGGTATCAGTTGCTATCTGATAATAAAGTTAAAAATCTAGACTTCTTAAAACAAGAATTTGATCTGAGAGAAACTTGTTGGTTAGAAGTTCAGACATTTAGACAACATCTCATTAATAAAATTGATTTAATGTCTATAACAGTTAAAGAATCTATTCCAACACTGATTGATTACTTGATATTAAATTTACAACATAAAGTTACTGATAAAGGTAAGCTTTCATATATACATAAAATTATCAGAGAAGAAACTTTTTACAGTATAGATACCTACTGGAATTATTTCACTTCCATTAATGGTGACCCACCAAATCAACAAGATAAACAATATATATTGGAATCTGCCTATAAAACTACTTCTTCCATTGTCTGGAGACTTTTTACATGGACATTTTTACATAGATCCTTTTATACACCTTTGATGATGAATAAAATAAATAATAAAGATAATCTATGTAAAAGATGTAATGTAGAAATTAATGCTGACTGGGCTCATATGTTTTATGACTGTATAAAATTGAAAGAATATTGGAAGTCAATCAATGATTTTTTGCAGGCTCTTTTTACAGATAATTTCATTATTTCTAAATCGCTTATATTATTCAACACTCCTGTACCTCAAAGTGTTAAAAAGGTTAAGCTTCCCTTGTTATGGTCTATTCTAGCAGTGGCTAGAAAAATAATAACCAGAAATTGGATTTCAGATACACCTCCTTCGTTCAATGAATTTAAAAATGTTATGACTATAGTGTGCCATATGGAATTGATGACAATAAAATCAAGAACTACTAGAAAAACATCTTATTATATTATATGGGATACCTTACAAAACTTGTTAAAAAAATCTTAACTTCAATAGCATGGTATTTTAGTTTAATTAATTGATTTGATTGTAGTGGATGTCTTTGTAAATACTTTGGTTATTTTATTGACTGTTATAATCATATCTATTTTAATTACTTGTATAAAATTGTTATGATATTTCTCTTGCATGTTAAAAACAATAAACTTGTTTAAAAAAAAAAAAAAAGAACATACCATGTGGCAACAAAGCATTACAAAAAAATGAAAAGGAAAACACCAGCAACTCCTGTATTATGTAGTGGTGTTGTCCTATGTAATATCAAGACTCCCTCAGACAGACATGTGTCATTTATACAAGCACACATTTGTACACTGCCCAAATACATTACTTTGAGCATTTTATTTACAGTAACAAAACAGTTCCTGTCCAATCATTATGTGAGAAGAGTATTCTTGCAAGATGCTGTGTGCAACATCATCATCATTAAAAAGTTAAATGGGGTAACCATAGAGTGACCGGTAGTGTCGTGTGTACACTGGGGTCATCTGCATCACGTGTACCTGGAACCTTTAGGAGTCATGTGCATACCAGGATTGTGTGCCTGAGAGAGGGTTGAGGACAACAGTTGTATGTTGTGATGCAAATTAAAAAGGTTACATGTGTCCAGTGGACACGTGTGTGAAATGGATAGCTATGTATGGGGCAAAAGTTGTTCTAGGAACATATTGGCCTTTTGTTTCCATTTTTATAAGGTGAGACTGGGAAGTTGGGGAAGGAGAGTAGGTATGCTCATGGAGGATAGGTTGGGGAGGATGACAGACAAGACAGACAAGACAGCATACAGGGGCAGTATATGACATGTGGGGGTAACACCTTGGACAGGGAGTGGTGTTTGGCAGTCACAAGCCCATGAGCCCCCAAATGGAAACAGTGGGATGGAGGTCCCCACCCATGGGCAGCCACCACTGCACCTTCACAGCCCAAAAGGTGGCTGTGCTGGGGGCTGTCTAGAAAGGGCAGGCTCACCCTCTAAATATGCCACTCTGCCCACAAGCTGGCATAGCTGGCCTCAAAACCCCATATTGAGCTCCCTATGCACCATGGCCTGGACCTTATGATGGCTGACAAGTTCCTGTCTGGACCTGCTCCCAGGGGGGACAAGCCCTGTCCTCAGTGGTGGTTCCACCTGAAGATGGTGCAGAGCCAACAGAGGTGAAGGTCCAAGGCTGGGCCCCAGATGTGTTGGTGCCCAGTGCCATGGCCAGCTTAAGTGTGACAGGTGGTTCTGCCGAGACCTCCAATCCCATATAGCTTATGTTGTTGCAGTTTTAACACAGAAAAGGCTTAGTAATAGTTAACAGTATTCAGGATTACTTATAACAGCATGCATAGATATTACCATCAACCCAAGAGAACAAATGTCATACATTTGCAGAGGGAGCACAACACATGCATATTTACTGAATGACATCTGTCCAAAGCGTAGATGACTTGTGACTGCAGCTATGAACAGTGCCCCATTATTGGCATGTCACTGTGATAACCTCAGACAGTGACTGTCATACCACTGTTTCATGTGACGTATGTCCAATCAGGGATGCGATGGCAGTAACTCTCATCACTGTCACCATGTAATGACCGCAATCCTCACACTATGCTTCTGCTGTTCACAGATGTGTGTTCTGTGAGTAACACAAGAGACAAATGGTTCCACACACTGACCAATCCACAGATGACCCTACAAATGGGGTTTCCTCACAAACAGAGCACTGTCCTGTCAGTTATTAAAACATGTAGACTAGCCATTACCACACATAACCTGTTAAATTGTCAGTAGTCTGAATGAGGCATAGCTACACTTACATGCTGTAGTCATGTCTGGCACATCACCCTCCTTTCTTTAAGCTATTTTCCACTGTGCATGTTATTTGAGGAATATCCAGATTTCATCTGTGATGTTGTTTACCAAACACCAGATCCAGGTTCCACTCACAGTGACTGTCATGGGCAAACACCAATATGCTGTTCCTAGATATTGTACTGTGTTTCCATGCAAATGGCTATGAAAATGTCACCACAGCTGTTCCACATGCAATCAGCTAGAGGAGGACTGCAATAGGTGCAGAGGCCATCACCTGATCATGACCATCACTTACAAAACACAAGCTGCTGCTGAGCAGGTGTACATCTCCACATCCACCCGAGAGTGTGTGGGAGGGACAGACAGAGGCAAAGTCCATCAGAGAAGGGCTGGAAGACTAAAACCTAAGCATCTTCTTCACACACCTACCAGTACAGGGGTTCGAACTCCTGACTAACTAGCCATTACTATTACAAGTGCATGCAGTTACACCATATGCCACATAGCTGACATGTTGGTGTGCTGAAAGAACATATATGTGTGCTGGTGAGTGACATCTGCAACAGAGATATAGTAGACATACATTAGGTGTAGCACACATGGCTGTCCAGATGAACAGATGTCATTGTCAACACATCCACACTCTCTAAGGGAGTCAGATACATTGGCACACTTTGGCAGGCTCACAAATACACTTCCTAACTACTTAGTTTGACACATTGCAGTAATGCACAGGTATTACATGCACCACAGGGGTTATCCTGAGATTCTATGGGCTAGGGCATCTGAACATGTCTCACATCAGTCTGTGTGCCAATGGGAGTTATACTGGGTGTGACTTTAGTGGGAACATCATACCCCACAAACAGACACAAGGTGCCAGTACTGACATGCATATGTGCATTGCTTCATGGGTGTGTAGTGGTTAGCTGTGCAAGATGGCTGTACAAGGCTGGGTGAGGGGTAATCCTTGGCATCAGGCCACCTGAAAATGGTCTGCAGTGTGGTTCAGGGATGTAGTGTCTGCAATATCCCACACAGATGGGTATGATGGTATTAACCGTCCTGTCATCCTGGTTACTATTGTGTATGGCCATTGCTTTGCAATGCATGCCATGTCTGTGTTTGATAGTCCTTGACATGGACATTGCCTGGCATGTGCATGTCCCACATTAATGTACACTGACATTTTTAAGTGTACCTGGTTTGCCTGGCACATGTTATGTGCACAGACTGTAATCATCAGATGTGCCAATCCTGGCCTGGTGTGGCAGGACCTGCTATTAGACAGCAGGTTGACCCTGCACCTGCATTGATAGAATGATGCAGGTATTCATTGTTGTCAGTGGCATCTGTCCATACAGGGTATGTGTGTAAGGCATTGTATGTCCTTTGTGGATCGCATTTGATGGCACCACATATGTTGTGAGTGTCCAGTGGAGAACATAGTGAAGGCGCATTGTCCACAAATATGTGCCTATTGTACTGGTGGACAGGGTGCTATGCCCTCTGCAGCCCACTGCAATCACACCATGCTTACTGTCTGTCAAAAATGTGCAGGGTACTAGCAACATAGCTGGATTTTTCTAGGCAAGGGTGTTTGTGTATGACGCATTAGTTCAGACCATATTCTGGATAATAGTAGGGTTGCTTATTTTGTTCACCAGGCCATTTGCCAGATGTAGGGGTATGGCTTGCAAACCCAGTCTCTTGGCTGATTGAAATCTGTAATCCTCTTGAGGTGGACATTGACATATAATATAGTCACCATATAGAAAAACTGCAAAACCCACTCCTCAACATGTCCAGTGGTTAGACACTCACAGCCACCTCCACACAGGATATGACTGACAAACACCTACCATGTCTTGGAATAGAACTCCTACCTAACCAGTTTATCACACTACAGCATTACGCAGTTATAACACCCACTATGGAGATTATTGTGTTACTCTATCCCCAAAGGTGTATTTCACATGGAATGACATCAGCAGGTTTACCAAAGTAGGGCATTTCAAATTTCCTGCAAGTGAGTAGCCCAAAATGCATTGCTCACAAAACAGACAGTGAGACACACACAAAACATCCACAACTGACATGTGTGGGTATAGAACCCATGATCAAGATCTATATCACACTACTGCATGGAGATGCTATAGGACACACCATGAGGATTACTTGGGATCTTGTTCCCCAGAGGTGTATTTGACAAGGAATGGCATCAGCAGGTGTACCAAAGTAGGGCATTGTAAATGTCCTGGGAGTGAGTAGGTTATAATGCATTGCTCCCTACACAGACATTGAAACCCACACAACTGCCATGGTTGTGGATGGGACCCTACCACAGTTCTAAATCACACTCCAGCAGTACGCAGTTACCCAACGCGCTACAGAGAATACTGAGTTACAGCATTCCCAGAGGTGTATTTCTAGGTGGGTGACATCAGCAGCCTTGCCAAATGTGAATATATGAATGGTAAGGAGTGTGAGTACTTTAAAAAGCATTGTTCCCTTCCCATGCAGACACAGTTGGCAAGTCTAGGATTAGAGCACCTACCAAACTAATTTATCACACTACAGCATTACAGAACATGCTACAGAGATTACTAGATTACAGCAGTCCAGAAGGTGTATTTCTAGGTGGGTGACATCAGCAGCATTGCCAAAGTTGAGTATATGAACTGTGAGGAGTGTGAGTACTCTAAAAAGCATTGCTCCCTTCCCAGGCAGCCAGATGCACACACAGTTGGCAAGTCTGGAAATAGAGCACCTACCAAACTAGTTTATCACACAACAGTATTACACAGTTACAGGACATGCTACAGAGATTATTGGGGTGCAGCAATCCCAGAGGTGTATTTCTAGGTGGGTGACATCAGCAGGATTGCCAAAGTAGGGCCAATGAATCGTAATGAGTGTGACTAGCCAAACATGCAACACTCTCGACACAGGCATAGGAATAGACACCAAAAAAATCCACAACTCCCATGTGTGAGACTAGAACCCATACCAGAGCTCTATATCACACTACAGCATTACACTCTTATAGCATGAACCACAGAGATTACTAGTGCACTCTCTTCCCCAAAGGTGTACTCCCCAGTGATTGACATCAGCAGGACTGCCAATGTAGGGCCTTTGAATTGTATTAGGTGTGACCAACCTAATTTCCACAATTAGTCTGTATGCATTAATCACTGTCCTGGCTGGACAACAATACCCCACCTTTGCAGGTAATGAACCCAGGACACTGTACATTATAGTCACAGTAACTAACCACTAAGCCATCACAACAGTACATGAGACTGAGGTTTCACCACAATAATCCCAGTATAGGCTAATCAAAGTGAACATGTGAAAGGAATGTATATACAGTTGTCCATAAAAGACCTCCCCAAATCCAGCCTTATGCTACACAAGGCAGAAGTGACAATGTTTGTGATACCCATGGAGACAGGAGCTGACAGTTCTACAGAGGAATTCTGTACTAAGGTACTGTGTGAGCACATCCACCTGTGCATGGTTCCTGACATCCCACATGGAACCACAACGCTCACCTCCCAAATAAGCAAGCCACTCTGGTGGTCTCCTGCCATTAACAGAGTATACAACAGAAGGTAGGCACTGTTGAAGCAAAAAGGATACTCCAAGGATGCAAACAACTCCCTTACCAGCCACAGTAAGATGTTGAGATTCCCCCATGGAATCCTCCAAAACTGGTTATGTAAATAAAATCATCACAGATTGCACAGACAACCACACACCATTCTATAGTTAACAGGCAATGCTGAGATGTGCTCTGAGCTACGACAGTATGACATTACATAGATTTCTTCCATGGATTGTGGCAATATCCTGGCAGATTGGTTTAGTGCCACAGTCCCCCCTCTCACCCCCAAAAGGGCCAACGGCAATATGAACAGAGCCACCGGCCAGTAATCATGGACACACAGGCAGATACCACACTATCCACAGCTAAGAATACATCATCCATGTGACCAGACTGTCATGTGTAATCATAACCTCGCATCAGGCCTGGTGCCCACTGAGTGGTGCACAGCTGCAGTTATCCAACTCCACAAGGGGAGATCCACTTTGGATCCCTGGAACTACTGTCACATCGGTGTGATGAGCCTGATCTGCATGGCCATGGAATGCATTATCAGTAAGGTTTGGAACACAGACATTGGCAACCCTCAACCACTGGGCCCCACACATATTAAGCTCATGGAGGGCCAGTCATGCCTCTTAAAATGGAGTGTCTGCTTTGACTCAGTCTGCATAGTTGTTGAAGAGGGCAAGACAGTCCACAACGCCTATGTGAACCTCGCTAAGCCCTTCAATACCATACATCAGTCTGGAAACATAGATTAACACACTAATCTGGCCATACATCCCAATGCCACTCGATGGTTTGCCACATGGCTTACTGACAGAACCCAAACTGTAGGTGTAACTGTCTCCAAATCCATCCCCAGACAAGTGACAGGTGGAGAACCTCAGGGTTCAGTCCTGGGACCACTGTTGCTTGAATTATACATCTCTGTAGTACAGGCCAACAGTATGGGACTCTGGCTAACAAAGGTAACAGATGACTGCAAAATGGGAGTCATTATGAGCCTGACTGTACTGCATGATATGATACTGACACCAGCCTGACATCATACAGGTGGGATGGGGTATTGTTAACGTCTTGTGGCCTTGTTGTGTAAGGTCCTGGTTATGGGATCTGCAACAGTTGGTAGTGTATTGCAGGTCAGACATGCTTTGCTGTGGGGTGGAATACCTATTCATGCATGACGTATGTTGTTTGTGCCTGTCGACCACATTTATGGTACATTTGGACATATATGTTTCTGTTATGTTCCCACCTTATCTACAGATGTATGTCCGTATATACCCATATAGATATCTGCTTACACATGTGGCTATCTATATATATATATATATATATATATATATATATATATATATATATATATATATATGTATCTACATATCTTTCACTCTCTTTTGCTCTCCCTCTTAGATATCTATATATATACATACATACATTTGTATCTGTGTAGACATTAATATATGTAAACACACACATACATCTGCATGTGTAAACCACGTTGGCTATGATGTGCATGGTCCTGGGTTCTAGCCTAGCAGCGGTTGTTTATCTTGTTGTTAGGCAGAACAAGGGCCAATGGATACAGAGTGATTAAGGCACTGTAAAGCAGATGTAAGCATGTTGTCGGGCATGGTATGTCCGTTGTGAGTCACATGTGAAGGTACCATACGTGGTGCAGGTGTCCATTGGGGAACATGGTGGAGGTGCACTGTGTGCATGCACGTGCATATTGGACAGATGGCCAGGGTGACATGCCCTCTGTAGCCCACTGCTATCACTGCATAGTTACTATCAGTGGCCAATATACAGTGTACTACCCACATATTGGCTGTAGCCTAGGCATGTGTGTGCATATGACACATGGGTGAGTGTGTACTCTGGGTAATAGTGGGGTTGCTAACTGTGATTGGCTGGCCTTGATGTCACATGTATGGGTATGGCTTTACACTCCAGCCTCACAGCTAATGTACATCTGTTATCCCTGTATGGTTGACATTGTGATATGGAGTACGGCCAACATAAAATATATGCAAAACCCCCTCCACATTGCACACAGGTGTCATACACTTATAACCACCACTACAGAGGATACACGTCACACACATACTTGTCATATCTGATATTTGAACACCTACCTATCTAGTTTCTTACACTACAGCAGTGCGTAGTTATAGTACATGACACAGACATTACTGAAGTACTTTTTCCCTAAAGGTATGTCACAATGAATGACATCAGCAGGATTACCAAAGAAGGGCATTTCAAATGTACTGAGAGTTGTACATGTCTTTTAACTGTGTGCACCCGCTGCATACTGTCGCAAAAACACATTTACACCCACTTTCAACTGCTAAAAAGTGCCTTATTCAGTCCTAAATGACATTATCAACAACCCTTGCAGGTCTTGTACCCTGGACCATGCACACCATGGTCACTGGACATACCACTAAGCCAGATGGGTTGTATACATGTTCCATGGTTTTTATAATACACGTTTTTACTGCAGGTATTCCACAGTACTGAAAACAAATGGGACAGTCACTTTGTGTACATATGTACAATACCCTTGAATGTACTATACTCTGTGAAACAACATAGACAAGTCTACATATGTACAACTGTTATAAATAAATACTAAATACATATATGCACTTACGAGATGTGCACACACACACACACACACACACACACACACACACACACACACACACACACACACACATATATATATATATATATATATATATATATATATATATATATATATATATATATATATACACAGACACGGCTATAGCCATATATATAAACATGTCTGAATAGCCTTTGTGACACAGAAGGGTTCCAAAGAAATTGACATGTAAACAAAACAGAGGCAACTCTTGTATTATAACATTTAAATCTTAATCAGTTCACCAGAGAAGGGATGGTTGTTGTGTATGTGGAGTTTGGGGTGGGGAATGATGGCTAAGAAAATATACCTCGGGGATTGTGGTGTTTGGGTGGGGGAATGATGGGTATGGAAATACACCCCGGGTGCCACTTCTGTGTCCCTGCTCAATAGTGGCACAGGAAAATAACATACCCAACAGTAGTCATTCTTGACTGTCTATTCTTTTCTATTCCTTATTATGTAATAATTTGTAGACTCCACTCACCACAGATGACTACCATGGTGTGCAGCATGTTAAAAGACATGAAACATGTGTATGCCTGGCTACAGGGTAGTCACACACACACAAACACACACACACTTGCCAGTATTCGGCTTACAAGTCTTGCCTATGTACAGGTAACTAGTAGAGTGGTATGCAGTTGGGGTATGTGCCACAGAATGTAGACAAAGGATTGCCAGCACCAAATTCAGTGTAAAGCATCAAAAAATATCCAAAAACGCTGATAAGTAAAGTATATAAATGTTTATTAAATATAATAAACAACCCAGACCAGTTTCAGCCAACAGGCTTTCCTCAGTGGGAATAAAAGAATAGTAATTGTGAAGTGACACACACATATATATATATATATATATATATATATATATATATATATATATATATATATATATATATAGCATGAGTCATCCAATAGGATTCTTCCCAAGGTGATCTTCCCAACATTCAAAAGGATTCCTATGTGAGAAACAAAGAGAAAATAAAAAGTTATACAATAAAACAACCACATAATCATTATACATTGCAATTGGTAAAATAAAACTTTATAAATGATCATTCAAGCTGGGTGAGAACAAAGCCCCCAGTTTAATGATCCAATACTTCTCTTTTTTAGTGAAAATAGAGTGCCTTCCTTGTTTATTGGATCTATCACCAAGAATTCTGTCAATGATGATGAACTGGAATCTGGCTGAATTATGTTGTATGCTATGTCGGAATAGGGCATTGGTCTCCCTCCTGGTTCGTATATCACTACTGTGTTCAGACATGCATAATCTAAGTGGTTGTGAAGTCTGTCCAACATAGAATGAACCACATGTGAATGTTGCAAGATATACCACCCAATCGCTGTTACAATTGCCAAAGAATTTGATATCAAAAATCCTATCAGTGTCTTTGCTAGTGAAGTGTTTAGATGTAAAAATGAATGGACACGATGAGCAATGACCACAATGGTATGTACCCCATAGTTTGTCACCTGTCATGGTTGGTTGGTGATGTATGGCTCCAGCCGAACTGACCCTCTTGAAGTGTGAAAAAAATGAACCTAATGTCCTCCTCCTTCTGCTTCCATACTTACATACATCACCAATCCAAGGTATAAGCTCTTCATTGGCTGTGAGAATATTCCAATGCTTGGATATAACATTCCTAATAAGATCCAAATGTTGTGATGAACCGTATAGATTCATTCTGTTCAGTCCAAGTCTTGTCAGAATATTTGAGGAGGGAGGTTCTGGTAGAATTGAGAGCAACTTGTTGAGCACCCCAGATGTCAAGGTCCTGATAGCCCCTAGCTCTGAACCTGTTAGACAAATCATGTTGAGATTCATTATAATCGTTATCTGAAGAACAAATTCTGTGAATCTTGAGGAACTGAGACTTGGGTATATTTCGGATGATGTAGTAGGGATGCATACTGGTTGCAGCATGTAGTCAGCTGTTATACTGGGAGTATTTGCGGAATGTTTTACTGCGTATAGTGTCATCTGGATTCCTGGTTATAGTCACATCCAAGAAATTGATCTAATTTTTATCATGAGTGGATGAAAATTCAATACCCCATTTGTTCTGGTTGAGATATAGAACAAATTCTGCTAAATATTCCTCATCAGAATGCCAAACCAGCCAACAATCATCCAAATATCTGCACCAAATATCATGTTCCTCAAGATACAAATTATGTGTAGAGTCATAAATGAGGTGTTCTTCAACATATCCTGTGAATAGGTCTGCGTATATGGGGGCAAAAATGCCCCCATGGTGGTATCCTTAAGCTGCCAGTAACATTCTCCCTGAAAATAAAAAAAACATTTTTATTGGGAACATGTTCAGCCATGCAGACCAAAAGTGTATTAAAACCAATAGGATAAAGTTGTGCTTTGTCTAGCCAAAATTTTAAGGCTTCCAATCCATGTATGTGCCACAGAACCCATAAAATGACACTTAATCTTATCTGCTTCTGAGCTGGGTGACATCACAGGACTGATTACTTGTAGTGGGGAGGGGGGAGAATGTGGTTTAGCAGATGACAAGGATAAAGGCCAGTGCAAAAGGTGGTTTCTCTTTGGAAAGCAGTAAAACACACTGTCATGACAGGATGCCGACACAAATACATACACACACAAGCATTTGCTGACACACACACACACACAGTTGCCAGTGGTGGGATGAGAACTCCTGCCTATCTACAGATCCTTATTACAGTACTATGCAGTTATGAGACACACCACAGAGATTACACATTTCAAGCCAGTCAGAATGCCCTTCTAAGATTGAGGACATCAACAGGGATACTGACAGTTAAGCTGTACATAGCTGTAAACCTGTGTGTTTAAAGTAGGAGTCCATTACAACCTATATGCACAAACAAGACACATCATCTGCAGGTAAGATATAGGTAGGCCTGAGAGGTATAGTTGTGGGACAACAAGCCCTGAAGTGGAGTATGCCCATCTGTGGAATGGACAACTACTATCACTATACAGGGTTACAGTGGTCATGCTCATACACATAGAATTACAGGACTTGCTGATATGCATTAACTCCAATTACACAAAGTGACAGTGGGCATGCTCATGCACTTAGTAGCACAAGGATGTTTGAGATGCACTCTGACTCCAACTACACAAGGTTATACTGGGCATGCTCATACACTTAGAAACAAAGGGCTTGTTTGGATGTACTGACTCAAATTACACAAGGTGGCAGTGGGTACGCTCATACACTTAGTAGCACAGGGCTATTTGGGATGCATTCTGATTCTAACCACAGAAGGTCACAGAGTGTATGCTCATACACTTTGATGTACAACACACATTGTAATGGACTCCTACTGTAAACATACAGGTTTACAGCTATATATATCTTAACTGTCAGTATATATGCACATCATACAGGTTTACTACCAGATACCTGTATGTGACCCGTAAATAATATATCTGCGTCTGTGCTGTGTGATACACATGCTTACATGTACATGAAGTACTGCCATATATAAGTGAAGTATACACAATCATGCATGTGTGGAAGTGACAGACAATTGCTTAACTGGGACACACAGGTGGAGGCAAAGTACAGCATGTGTCACACACATTGCTGCCCTAAAAGGCATATATTGATATCAGGTTGTGGACAGTGTCATTATACTTGGAACAGTGGCATGTGTAAGCATAATATGTGAGTCCCATTGTCTAATGGTACTGAGATATAGGTGTCAAGATGGCCTCTCCTGGCTGTGTTAGTAGTTGTCATTATTAGCAGGACTGCTCCACTAAGTATATTTGACATTGGTCATCTACACAACATCTGCTGCTGTCCATCACCTCAGATGCAGCATTTGATGCCAAGCATGATACTGCCAATTGCAGTGATGTCATGGTATGAGTGGCAACTGCTTGACCAAAACAATGAGCCAATGTTCTGCTGTAATTATGAGATTGTCCAGTGTCTGTCATTCCAGGCTGTCATGACTGAAAGACAAGCCTTTGTCACAGATCACATGCATAAAAGATTCAAGGGAGTGTGGCTAATACCTAGGTCGCATTTACCCATATAGTGCCATTCCAAGGCAAATGTCCTAAACTCAGAAGTAACACCCTGACACCTACAAGACAATTGCATTGGATGCTTATGCTAACCAGTGCTAGATGTGTGGCTTTCACAATCCATTTGCTCAATGTAGAACCTACAATGGGGAATACTGACATCTGTGCAGTGAGGAACACCTGGCTGAAGGCTCTGTAGTACACAATAGCGCTACCACCATATAACTCAGATCCAGACATGTGGGCCATAACACTGGTATGGACCACTCCAGGTGGTGGTGTCCACATATCCATAAAGTCTACTCACAAGTTAAGACCACTACTCCAACATAATTCATCACAGATGAGTCAGGTACAGGTAAAAATGGCAAAATCTGCATTCTAGGTTGTATCCTCATATACATCCACCACCATGTCCTTAGACTACCAACACACATCCATACCTGTGATATGAAATATTATGATACAACACCAAATAACCTTTGACTGGTGGACTGCACCTAGCCCTACATCAACTGTGCAAAGTACCCATGTAGTGACACCATTGCATAATGTGTTATGCAATGCAATAATACCACTGTTTGTAACCAGGTCAGTTGTACACATACCAGGATCCCTCAGATGTTGTCAGCATTAACACAGTTGACTGTTGCTGTACACCAGTAAACAACACCCTCATGGTTTGATATGACCTAGATGCACCTGCCCTGGATAGGTACATCCCACACTCATACAACATAAATGAAAATACCATAGCTGTTGTTGTCCTTTGTACATACAGGTGGCTACATTCATTACACACATGCACATGGAAGATAGGTCCATGGCTGCTGAATGCTAACAGTACATAAGGTTTGACATCTATCTTGACAGAGATAATATTCACTCTCTACTGGTCACCCATGACACCTATCATATCATGCAACAATCCATGTGGCATGTATGTCATTAGACATGTCCACCAAATGCAATGCCTACAAACATACCGAAATAACAGGACCGTAGGACCTACACACATGGCCTGTATTGACAGACACGGGGAAATACAGCTATGCTCTGTATGTTCCTGAGTAGTTACAGGTGATATGTCCATGACATGTACAGCCATGTGTGACCCACATCTCCTACATATGCCCCATGTCAACAACTGCATGCCATGCATGCTGTGTGCTGTCTGGACATTAACTTTATTACCACAATAGACTGAACATGTTGGGGTGAGATGTTTAAAAGCCACAGACCTTGCACATGCTTGAATAAGTGTAATGCCTATCTCAAACAGAGCACATTGCTGTCACTCTTCCAGTAATCATGAGGGGTGTGTGTGGCAAATATGATGTGTGTATGGCAAATATGATGTGCTCACTGTTAACCATTACAGTGCCCTGGCTTCACAGTGGAACTGTCAACTAACAGTTTGTGGGATCATGACATGGAATATTGCTGTGTGTGTGTCTTGCTGATGTGTGCTGATGGTATAAATGTACACTTAGCTACTCAGTGAAGTTGGTTGTGTGTCCTACCAGTACATGAATACAACATCCATTATGGTGTAATGTTCAGCTAAGTTTCACACATGGTGCGGGGAAGGTGTGGAATGTATCTTCTTGACCTGGTAGTCCACTTACCGATGGAGACTGCATATGTGTGCATGTATTATGCATGTGCAGTGTCTGATGTTTGAAGGTGATTGTTGTCTTAGTACATCATGCAGTTGCAATGCAGCCTCAACATTGCCAGCTGTATATGGTGATATGCTCAAAGTACAGAAAGCTGTACTTTAAGTATGGACAGATGTTTGGACATAACTACTAAGTGGTGGGGCTACTTTGCAGATGAATGATTACTGAGGACAGCTCACAGGTGTGTTACAACCATTCCTACAATAATCTGTGTGACCACTAAGCTATGGTTTTGTTAACTGAAGGGGAAGACACACAACATAGAATGCAGTAAGGGTGACACTGAAGGCAAACCTCTTGACACCTGTAACAGTAACACCTCCCCTGTGCATATGTTGTGCATATATCAGCACAGTTGGTAAAGGAAAGAGTCAGTATGCTTTGTAGCATGTGCGATAGTGCTGTAACTCTGTAATACCTATCATGAGATCGTCAGGTGTTTGAGTCACAGTACTGGCATGTGTGGGTGTGTGTGTGTCCATATATGTCACATATGGTGGGGAATACATCTCAAATGTTTTTCACTCTCCTGTACACTGTTGCAGACATCTGTACAGAGTGAAGTGTAGAAAGCAAGACATAGGCAGGGGTTTGAATCTCACACATGTCAAGTGTCTGTATGTGTGTGACATAGTTGTATATCTTTGTGAATGCCACAGTGTGTGTGTGTGTGTGTGTGTGTGTGTGTGTGTGTGTGTGTGTGTGTGTGTGTGTGTGTGTGTGTGTGTGTGTATGTATGGCTGTCTGGTCCCTGGAGTGAGGCTGTATTTTACCATAGTGAAATGATAAGACCCCCTCCTCCCATCCAATCAATGCAATCTAGTATCCCTGTTGATGACATCAATCTGAGAAGGGCATTCTAACCGCCTGTAAACATGTACGCCCTGGGTTGAGGCTTGTTGTTCCATAGCCTACTGATGAACCCCCCTCCCCACATACACTCACCGCAATCTAGTATCCCTGCTGATGTCCTTGAACTTAGGCCATTCTGACTACCTGTACATGTGTAATCTGTGTGGCGCGTCTTGTAATTGTGTAGTGCTATAATGATGACTGGCAACTGTGTGTGTGTGTCAGAGTGTGTGTAACTGTGTCTGTGAATCCCTGAATGTGTGGGTGTCTTACTTTGTCTGTAAATCCCTGGGTGTGTATGTGTGTTTGCTTCCTGTCATGAGAGCGGGTATTACTGCTTCCCAATGAAAAAACACGTTTTCCACTGGCCTTTACCCTTGTCATCTGCTAAACCACTCTTTTACCTCCTCCCCACTCCAGGTAACTATACCTGTGATGTCTCCCACTATGGATGTCATGGTTCTGGCTACAGTTGCTTACTACACAGCTATCATGCTCTTGAATCATTAGATCAGTAAACATGTTTGAAACTTGGGAGATTATAACTGTGATGTGGAAGCTACAAAGTGCATGCAGGTATTGTCATACAGACCTGTGAGTAGTCTACATTTACATATGGGACACTAACTGCAAACACTGACCTCCTCCGGCACATGCAATTACACCTGAAAGAGCAAGACAAAACATCAAGATCAACATGCAGTTACTGTTGTTACACATGGTACATACTGTGAAAAGTACAAAATGCATTCTAAAACTGTAGTACATGGTATGTCTGCTGCCTGTCAACACTACTGAGCAATGGTAATCTACAGTTGTCTTCCTGGTATGTTCACCCTGTGCATCAGACCATATGAGCATGTCCCTGCACCAATGGTGTGGATGACAGGGATGTGGTGCAGGCATCATCATATGCACAGGGTGATAATGTTTGCCATAGGCCTAGGTTGCACCATTGAATGGCATCATGTTTGTGGGTTAGGGCCTTTTATCTCATTGGGCATGTGTGGATGTTATGAGTGTGTGTGATGAGGTGCCCTACATTTGTTTCTGGTGTGTGTGTGTATCTATGCAGACAGGTCTGGCATGTGGCTGGCCTATACAAGGGTATTATTGACAGCTGCAGACTGTACAGGGCAGGTTTTACAGTTCACAGTGTCTGGCCATGGCCACGTGACCTGCGCCTGCCAGGGGTTGCATGGCCACTACCAGCCAGAGGTCCAGATTGGGTACTGTCTGATGACACATGTCCACTGGAACCATGTCCCTGCTGGGACCATCCAGGGCCACATGCATGTGGCCTGCTGTGTCCTGGTGTGGACAGCACAGCACCACTTGCACTGCTGCTGCTACCACCTCTATGGGAGTGAGCATATGAAGTAACATGTTCAGGTAGACCTTCAACAGGTGATGTAGCTGGCCTACATCCACATACCCAATGCCTCACTCCCACCAGATGTTCCAGGGCAGATATTCCACGCATGGGTATTGACATGCCATGGCCAAGGACTCCCACCACGTCACCCAATCATCTATCCAAAACATCTGCAAGATGATGGCGAGCATTTGCAATTGCCTGGATGTTGTCAGTTAAAGAACAGACAGCAGCCCTCTGAAGCCTCAGACCTTTCCTGTTGTGCCATTCAGCATGTGCCTGTGCCTCCATTACAGCCTGAAACATGCATCTGGTGACATCAGCTCATGTGCTATGTCTTGCAGGTGCATATTGGCCAGAAGTCCTCCTACAAGCAGCCTTGGGCACATGCCTGTGTGGGACATCACCAGTCAGCTGGCTGGGATCATGGTGTGCAGGCACACCTTCCATAGTCTACACACATTCTTGTTCCATGCTACCATCCGCCAACTGTCCTTCCACTATGGCCACTGGTGATGGGATATGTGAGCATGAAAACTGTGTGCGGGGATGAGGAGGATACAGGTGGAATGGCAACCAGTGGCACAGATTCAGCCCCTGACAACCCTGCCTGTGCCTCAATCGTACTTTCATCACTGCTAGAATCTGTGGGGACACTAACATCAGGTGGACCCCAGGAGGGCAACACACCTACATCAACACCTGTGAGGGGCAGACAAGAACTGTACATTACACGTTATACAGCATGGTACAGACAGACACACAGACAGACACACAGAGAGACAGACTGACACACAGACACACAGGCAGACACAGACAGACACAGAGACACATGATATGGCACCCAACAGCATGCAGCATGCATGTGATATGGCAGAAGGCATTCAGCTTAGACAATTATAGTGGTAGTTATCATACATCATTGAGTTACACACAACAGCATGCATGTGTTATAGCAGAAGGCATGCACCTTACACAATTATAGTAGTAGTTAGCATGCATCCCTGTGCTGCATCATTTTTGTTAGTAGGTTATGCCCCAAACCTGCAACACAATGCATGGACTATGCACCGTTCCACCACACTGCCATGTTTTGTGCAACATACCCCACATTTTAACAGACCATCACTGACCTGTGTACATCTGCCACTGATGCTTTGTGTTGGCCACTGCCCCTATGTGTGAGAAGGACATAAGCAGAAGGGTATGTTGAGTGAATACTATGTTTGCCTGAGCCCTAGCTTGCATATCTCCCCCAAAGCAGTGCATGTCTGTTCAACATTATTCTGCTTACCCCGAGCTGAGTCTACAGACAATGTGCATGTGGCTGTACACACATGTTTGACATGGCTGTCCCTACTTTGCAATGGTGCCACAGACCAGCACTGGTTAACAGTACACCAGCCCGATGTGTGGCATATGACCTTGCCAATCACATGTAGTATGACATGTCTTCTGCTGACATATTGAATGACATGCATACATGTTTAACACAATGGTATCTTTTCAAATATAAAGTGAGGTAATGGTGTCCCACTGCAGGAACGTGTTATACTAACATGGACCTTCAACTGATGCAATATTTTCAGTCCGCCCTACAGATATAAAGTGACTTACTGCACATTGAGCTGATGTACATAGCCATTGAATGGCATCATGTGGCTTCACTATTGCTATACAATGTGAGTTACAGACACAGCTCATAGCCATAACTGTGTTCAGATACAATACACATCTAATGTGGAATGTGGCCTACGTCACTGAGGTGTATACACACTAAACCCTAATGTGGAATGTGTGACACAGGTCACTGAAGGGTATACAGATGACACCCCTGCACATCTGCAACCATATTGCTGATGCCTGGCAACTATACCCAGACATGGCTAACTTAGCAGTACTCCATGTCCCACATGCCATCTATGTACCTCACACACATGAGGAGCAAGCATGACAGTGATGTCTGACACCAGCAAGGTGAAAGTACTGTACCTGTGGCCTGATGTGGTTGTATGTGCATGGTGTGCAACACATGTATGTATTTGGATACTGTATAGGTGAAAGCTTTCATGTTGTGACACACTCAAGATGTTCAAGATATGTTATGTGGTAGTTTGATGTCATGCCTACACAAGCTGTGTACAGGTATGATGTTTAGTGTGTCACATCTGCAATATCACCATTACACAAAGGCCATAGTTGTATTGTGTCAAGCCAATGTACAACAGGGTGTATACACATAGGTTCATAGGTTGGTACTAGGCTATCAGCCCTAGGGACTATACAAGCCTAGCCATAAAAATTCCCTGGCTATTTCTTCCCACATTATTTTCTTTCCTGGACCCCTGTCTAGCAGGGTGACTGACATGATCCCTGGGGTAAATTTCCTTTCTCCCATCCAATTGTCAAGGTTAATCTTGAAGAGGTCCAAAGAGGCACTCTGCTTGACATGTATGGGCAATCTATTCCAGAGTCTGGGGAGTCTCTGGGTCAGGAACCTATCCCTCCAGCATGTTTTGTTTATTGTGATGACAAGGTTTAGATCCCTGGAGTGTGTAGCTCTGAGGGATTGGGATTTCTTTAAGTGTAGCATGTCCAACAGCTCTGGGTTTGACATGGCCTTGTATGTTAAGCAGAGATCGCCTCTGAGTAGACGATATGCGACAGAGTATAGCTGGAGTTTTTTAAGGCGGTCAGCGTGGGGCATCTGCTTTAGGCCTGTGATTCTTTTAGTGAGGTATTTCTGAGGCCTTTCCAGTTGTTGCAGATGTCTTGAGAGGTACATACCAAATGGGGCGTTGTATTCTATAATGGGTCTAATGAGGGATGAGTACAGTGGGACAATGACCTCCTATTTTCTGGATGAAAAGCCCTTCGTGATGAGGTGTGCCACATAGAAGGATTTCCTGACTGTTGTGGCGATATGGTTATCGAAGGTGAGACCACTGTCCACCTGTGTCCCTAAGTCTCTTATCACACTTTCTGTGTTTAGTGTACTGCCACCTATATGGTAATTCATGGATACATGTTTTTCCCAAAGGGGATAACAATACATTTCTTGGCATTGAGCTTGAGCCCATGGCTCTGGCACCAAGCATCTGTTTCTGTAAGGCCTTTTTAAGAGTATCCACATAATTTGGGGATTCAATAATGGCTCCCAGTTTGCAGTCATCTGCAAACTTTGTTAGCCAGAGTCCCTTAGTGTTTACCTGTACTTCAGAGAAGTAGATGCCAAACAAGAGCGGCCCCAGGACTGAACCCTGAGGTACTCCACTTGTCACTTGTCTGGAGCTGGATTTGGAGTCAGCTACGTTTACAGTGTGGGTTCTATCAGTAAGCCATTTAGCAACCCATTGGGTGACATAGGGATTAATGCCCAACTTAGTAAGTTTATCTATGATTCCACAGTGGAGGATGGTGTCAAAGGCCTTGGCAATGTACATGTACATCCCTTCTATTGTGTGTGTGTTGCTTTGTGTCTCTGGCCATCCTCCATGGCCATGTGTAAACATGTTTTGTCCAATGGTTGTGATGGGCATCTATATCACATGTCTGTGTTGTCCCATATGATATACACCCGTAAATGTCATATGTTCCACTGAGGACAGGGTTATGCATACAAAGGGTGGTATGTTTGGGATGTGAGATATCATGTTTTGCAGGATAGTTAACCAGTGTTGCAGTTAGCCCACAAAAATATCATGGACATGTCAGATAGCACATGTCATTGTGTGAAATTCATAGCAAGGGTATAATCCACAAGGGTGAATCCTGTGGGCTGGTCATACTCCAGCTCCAAAACATTTAGAGTATGTGCACACATATGCTCTATGTATACTACTGTTTGTAGTCCCCACATGTGTAATGCTGATCTGTAGTACATGTCCCTACAGTGAACCACATCTCCATCATTGTATTTACAGCTGTCCACGCATCTGGTAATGACAGCTTGTAAGGTTTAGTGCAGGTGTTTCATACAGTCTTCAGTTATTCCACATGGGTAACTACTGTGATGCATTGCAGGTCAGACCTGAATATATTAACAGGACCACCATACATTATGTGCATGTGTGTTAAATGGCCACATGGCAGATAGCATGCAATTAATATGATCTGTGCATTATCAAGCCTGATAAATAATAACAATCTCACCTGCAACAGGCTGCTGTCACTGTGAAATGCCAGAGGTACCTAAATAGGCGTGTCACAGTAGTAAGATCATTATCAACACCTGTGTGATAGCTACAGGGTGCAATGTGCATATTAGCACATAAGCCAGTACAATAGACTATACTATGGAGTATGCACATCTGTGCATGCATAGAGTAGCAAACTATAGTATGTGGCATGTGTGCATACATGCCTTGCATATGATGTTATGTTAAATATTGTAAAGTAACACATGTAACTATATGAAATATAGTTGTGTTATAAGTCCAGTAGTGACTTACCAGGCAACTCCTGGCTCAGTGGTTGTGAGACACCCACCTCCACAATACCAGCTAAAGCTTGTGGATGGAGTTCTGCAGGTGTCCCCAGGATGGCCAGTAGCTCCTCGGTACATGTGAGTGGGGGCTGGGTGAGTGGCTTCCCACCTGTTGCAGCTTGTTCCCTGGTGATTGCATTGGGATGCTGTTTTGTCCACCTAATAAGGTCGGTGAAGTGTCAGTGCACCTTCTGATAGGTGCGATTGTGGCCGCCAACATCATTTACCCTCCTGTGAAGTTCCTCCCACTGGGCATCCTGCTGCTGTGCATCCTGCGGCACATGGCTGAAGAGTGTTTCATGGTTGTCAAGGAGGTATGGAATGAGGATCTCATCCTCCAAGCAGGTGTATGGTGGCAGCGTGGCACGCGGCATACCTGGAAGACATAATGATTGAGACAGGTCACAGTAACTCAGAGAAGTACAGAAGTACAGCTGCACATACATGTGTATCACACTTATTATGATTACAAATATGTCTTTGCAAATCTGCATGACACTAACATCACTGACATGTTTAACTCACACACATTTGTCAATTACTGGTGATTTGATGTTATCATCATATATGTGTGTGTGTCAAGTGATGACATTGCTCATACTCCATGTGGATGTTGTCTTGATGTGGGCATGTCTGTTTGTCTGTACTGCTGTCTTTACCTATCAGCACATGCCTGGATGTGTTCACATTAATACAAGAGACATTAATGTTGTGTATATGTCACATATATAGTCATACACAGCCTTAAGGGGCATGACCTGTGACCCTGCAGACTTGCTCATGGAAATTTTTACATGTATGTGTTTTGCCATATACATCTACATGGCACTGTACAGCAGTATAGCATCCTGCCATGTATTACCTGTGTTGCACATGTGAAACACATGGGACAATGGCTAGCTTGATGGTATTTGCAGGGTTGGTAATCAACTGTAGCATGTATGGTCATTGTGAACTAGTAGGCTATATGCCCTGGGCCATTTATGAACCAAGGCAGAAATGTTACCCAGCTGTAGCCAACAGACAGCTAACTTTCATTGGCCAGTTCAAGCATTGCCACAGAACTGATACAAATGGTTACTGATATATTTGCCATGCGGTCATCACACCATGTCTCAAAGAGGGGCAATGTGCAGCTTTGCTGGACAGGAATGCATAGTATGGCAGGAGTATGTAAAGTGTATGGGACAGGGATCTGTCAGGCTTGTTATGATCCTTGTACTAGAAATGTGGATATCCATGAAGTATGTGTTTATTTGAAATCAGGATGTGTAAGTGCAGCATGTCCAACATCTCTGGGTTGGACATGCCTTTATTCAGGGTAGGCATCATGCTACATAGTGGAGCTAGGGTTTGGGAAGACCGGTGTAGGCCATCTGAACATGGCCAATAACCCTTAAAGGAAAAATATGATATATTATGGGTCACTTGAGTGTTGAGTATGGCTGAACAATGATCTCTATATTCATGGATGGCATCCTGTCATGATTAGGGGTGCCACTTATGACTACCAGACTGGTGTGGTGAAGTGACTACCAAAGGAAAGACTACTGTCCAGCTGCATCCCATACACACAGTTTCCATTATGTTGACCACTGCCTAGGTGGTAGTTCATGTGTACATGGTTTTTAACATAGGGGATGACAATGCAATACCTAGCTGTGAGATTGTGGCCACACATCACACACCACATATCTGACCCAAAAAGACCCTTCTGTATGTTGCCCGCAGCTCTCATTGAGTCAACTATTGCTCCTAGTTCATAGTCATTTGCAAACTTAAATAGGCAGATGCCTTCTGTGTTAGTCTGTGTGGTATAGATAACAAAGAGGGGGAGTACCAGGAATGAACCCTGTATTACTGTAGCTGGCACTGGTTTGATGTATGTGTATTAGTCAGACACCTTCTGTAGTGTTGGTTCTGCCAGCAGTCCAGTTGACAACCAATCCTGTGACATAGGAATATACACCTAGTGTACTGAGTGTAGCTGAAACACAGTATGGGTGATGGTGTCCTAAGACCTGGCAAGGTAAAGATATGCTGTGTGAATCAACCTTACTGTCATCTGCATCTTTACTGACTACATCAAATAAGTTGATCAAGGTTCATGGCCTTACAGACCAGACTCAACAGGGTAGTAGTGCACTATTTCCCATTATCACTGGTGTCTCCCCCTTTGTGGGGTGTGATAACTGTTGCTGTGTACCATTCAGTGTGCACACATCCTGACATGAAGCTATGATTGAACATGATGTGTATGTGGAGAGCATATTGTTCTGACATTTGTGTAAAATACACCCTGGGATGTTGACAGGTCCCATGCAAGCTGTATGTATGGCTTTAGAAAGTGCAGCTTGTACCTGCATAGTTGTTATTACAGGGGCTCTGTAGTGTACATGGATATATAAATATGTGTACCTGTTGGGGGGTGAGAGTGGGTTTACATTATCTAAGACCCTATCTGGATGAACAAGTGCTATTTCTGTAGGTGCAGTACTTCTCATGCCATAGTGCTGTGAAGCATGGCAGGTCTTGTTGTTGCCATTCCAATTCATGACACAGCCATAGAATGCTCTGTGGTCGGCCTCATAATATGTGGCAGATTAGTTTCACAGTAGCTTTGTGTGATTTTATATGGTGTATCTGCATCTTACTGAGGCTGACCAGGGATCACCTCCTCTCATGTATTTTCAATCTTGCAACAGTTACTACCTTCGTTTAAGGCAGGGTACCACCAGTTTGCCTTCCTGTTTGTGTTTGGTTGAATCTTGGTTCTGTTTCAATGGCACAATCACTGCACTTATGTGAGTGCTTAAAGTGCATTTGTATAGGATTCAGCATTTGCACATGCATTGTCCATCTGCATGGGTGCCATGACAGTCACCACTTTGCTCTTAAGAAGCATAACATTGGCATTGGAGACTGACTATGTGTAGCATGCTGTTAGCCCTGTTTGTGTGACTATGGTGATCCAGGTCATTGGGGTTAATGAAATCCAACATGCATTTAGCACAGGTGTTGGTACATGAGGAGTCTTCCCAGTTCATAATGGGATAGTTGAGAGTAGGCATTATTATGGTTTTCTGTCTCAAACCTAATATTCCCCATTACAGCACAATATGACAGTTAGGAATTCTGAGGCATGGTGGGTGATCTGTCCCAAGGTGCAATTTGGATTCCACTTTGGCACAAAGGTAGTTGCTCAGCATACTGCATCTGAAGTTATGCAAGTGCAACTAGCATGGGGTGTACATATCATTCAGGAATATGGACACACCTGTGGTCTGTGTGTTCCAATAAAGGATAATGGCCAAAATGTGAGGTATGTGTTATAACATGGTCATGCAGGGGTGCTCTCCTGAGCATTGAACCATATCTCAGTCACTGCACAGATATGTTCTCCATGTTAAGTATTGGCGTAAGTGAGTCCATATTGAGTTTCTGAAATGTATCATTGAGTAGCGAGACCCGCAGTTTATTGCTTGGCTGTCCCTGTTACAGCAGTGGACTTTCACTGGAACTTTGCATGATGAAGGCATTATAGAGGAAGCATGAGCTCTAGCCAGTATCCAGATTCTCAGGTGTGACAGGTGCAGCCCCTGTCTGGCAAAGCATCATGGACTGTCAACCATGTTATGCCAGTCAGAGAGATACTGGATACCCTTTGAATTACACCAGTACATTAGACAATTGTGGAATACAATTCTTTTGTCCCTGTACTGCAGTATCATTCTAGTTAATGGCAGAATGCTACTCAGGCCTTGGGACATACCTGCATGGGCTACAAAATGTGACATTTCCTACATGTGTGTTTCCATGCAGTCCAGGCTACTGCATCACAGGTCCTGCACAACAACATGGAATATGCCAGAGCCATGTGTATAGTTCAAAAGGTGGTCTGAGTGCATGGGTATGTGGCTAATCATGGCAGACAGGCAGCTGACAGTATGTTTGCCCTTGTATAGCTTGGTGTGTAACATAGTGCTAGTGTATGCATTCACAAATGAGTACTGTTGGGCATGTTTCTGGCCACGTGCTCTGAAATGTGGCACAATTTGGCAAACTATGTCATACAGTTTGTGTATTTTGTTGTCTGTCTATTCCAGCTTGGGAGGTCTCTTGCTTGGCCAGACACTTAAAAGCCTCTGTGAATGTGTGTGATTTCTGGTGGTATGTGTGGTTGTCCTTACTGTGTTCTGATAAGGCTATGTGTTGCTTGTGGTGATGAGATGCATGTGTTAACCTACACCTCATGACTGTCCAGTCCAGTCATGGCTGTAGACTGGACTGCCTTCCAGCTTACCTCTGTAGCTGCATACCAGACAATGTGTGGGGTGTGGTGTTAGGTGGGTTTGGCAGTGTACATGGCATAGAGATTACATTCCCTCAGGATAGACACATACACAAAGCTGACATTAGTAAACACCAGTAGCTGACTAGTGGACATGCCTGTATGAACATTCAGTACTACAAGTAGCAAGTACTGTATTTAGTTTGCTTATTGCTTATGATGATGTTTTAGACAGTGATGCTCACAAGTAAATATTTGTGTTATGGACGTGACAACACTGGCTATTACAGAAACTTAGTAGCTACTTTTAGCAGCAATCCTCATCTGAAGAGCACATCACATCCTGATAATTGATTACAGATGATGCAAGTGTCAACAGGTCTGTATCCTTTTCTGAGTATATAATCACATATCCACCAGAACCACTATCAACATGATCAGGATATAATTAGATAGTGTAAGCCATCACCTATGAAGTGGCTGTTACACATGGGCAGCAGTCTCCTACATCTTACACTCCTACTACAGATGTTATACTGGAGTTAAAGATGATATGCAACTTGTTTCATTAACAGTACTGTGCACAATCTTGCATACAGTATTTGCAAGTGGCTGTTAGGTTGGCAATGAGGGGTTAGGCTACACAAACCTGAAAGTTCAACCAGTGTGTCTCTACTCTCAATATCCACTCTATGTAGGTGTGCACATAGCCATTTGGCCCAGACCTGTAACAAGGGTCACTACACATTTGCATAACATGTTCAGATACACAGCTGTTATTGCTTGCAAACGATACTAGAGAGGTGGATATTGCATCTCTTATGTGCATGGATAGTTACCTAGCTCTTCCAATTTTCTTTGCTATCATTCTGCTAAACTGTCAGATGACTACAATTCATATGTATCCTGTTATTGAGTATTGTAATTGCGAATAGACATAACTAATGTTTGCATAACATAACAGAAATGCTATGTAAAATGGAATACAGATCTGCCTAGAATACTGCACATTACACAGTTATTGGCACAATATCACACAATGCAAATTATATTTGCACAGTATGCCCACCTTTGACATGTTCATCTCACTAATACACCCATACATATGTCTACTGTTACAATATATCAACATATACTATCCCCTTATAGCACATACTTGTTGGACCAACCCTGACACTGACAGTGGCTGGAAAAGAATAGGTGAATTCCAAGCCCATATATATCATCCCTTGTGGTGTATGAGGAGTTTGCCTTGTGACCTACAGCAGTACACGCATAGAATACTACAAGCATTACTACTACTCAACAATACATCACTACAAGATAGCTATTTCCACTATATGCATTGATTACACTGTAATTATTACAGAACAGGTACGACATACACATACATACTAAATATTATACATACCTTCTTGGTAATTGGAGGTGTTATTTACTGGTATTTTAATCTTTTTCAGTTTGTGTCTCAATCTTCTGTTGGGTATTTTGTACTGTTCTGCAGGTATATACAGATGGTTTGAATGTGTGACAAGTCATCCTTTTATAGTTAGAGATCAGTAACATGTGCTGTTCTGATCACCGACTGGTGTTCCAAAGTATTTAATTACATGCACATCAGCTGTGCAGCTACTCCATTAACCAATACCATGCCAACAGTGGAGTATAAATGAGTACTCCACTCGGGTGTTGTCCCTTTGCCTTACTTGTGAGGAAGACAGCTTTGAAGTGTTGTCTGAAATCTATTGCAACAGCTGTATGGAGACAAACAAATGTAGTATGTGTAATGCCTAGAAGATTTTGGTCTAAATGTGAGTACTGCTGTTATATTTCTGAACATTGCTACTTGTGCAGGGTTTGCCTGTACCTAATACTTCTGCATATGTTTCAGTCTGGCCAGGATGTTTGACCAGCTCAAGGCTGTATGGCTATGCATATAATATTGGGGGTTTACAGTGTGCTCACCAGAAATCTTTAGTTTGGTATAACTGTGTATCATACTGTGCTGATAATCAGTAATTGGTAACACTTCCTGGTGTAATTACTTTTCAATCCTCTGAAACAGGATTAGTTCAAACAAACCCTGTAACATCAGCAGCTGTTCCATTGTATAACAGCAACTATTTCACATAGGGCCATATTAGTGTGTCTCTGTCCAGGTATGTCAAGGTTTCAGCAGATGTCGTACAGTGGGTGAATAATTGGTTATGGAATGACAGTATGTATTGCTGTAATTAGTTTGGGTGTGGCGGAGATGGTGGGTGTACATAGCAGATGCAGGTGTGTAGGAACTGCTTTTCTACATATTCTATATGTGTGCAGGGGTTCTTTCCCTATGTGAACACCTATCCCTTAATGGACTAATGCTATGGTAATTGCAGGCTGGTTCATTAAAGCACTGTTAACTGCTTCCTGTATAGCATGCAGGTAATGTTAGTCTTTGAATCAGTTTGGCAATACATCAGAATGTAATAAAGCTTTGCTAAATTAAAGATTTCTGTAAATTTCTGTTGTGGATATTTGCAGTCATTGTAGTTGTGTTGGTGACTAACTCTATTTGGCTCATGTACATAGCATATATTTGTAATAGTGTATTGGCATATACTCTTCATATGTTATGTTCATATTGTTTGGGGGTGGCAGAATGTGTCTTGCTATGGTCCATGTTATTCTCAGATTTGAACACTTCAGATGCTGTATACACACATGTATGTATGAATGTGTGTGTGTGAGTGTGTGTGTGTGTGTGTGTGTGCGTGTGTGTGTTTGTGCGTGTGTGTGTGTATATATATATATATATATATATATATATATATATATATATATATATATCTATTTGTATATAGATATAGATATATAATATATACTATTGCATACATTTATATGTACCTCCATAGATGTGTAGATGTTTTTAACCTATCTATATATCTACATATATGTTTATCTCTATATATTGACATGTATCTATGTATCTCTCTCTCTCTCTCTCTCTCTCTATATATATATATATATATATATATATATATATATATATATGTGTGTGCGTGTGTGTGTGTGTGTGTACATCTTTATATATATATATCTATATATATATATATATATCTATATATATATATATATATATATATATATATATAGTATACACCTTTGATTGGGTTTATGGCAGTTTGTCTTATTTCCACACAATCCTCCTTTTTGTGTTTTAACCTGGTTGAATACACAGCCAGCATAGGTACATCTCAGGTAGCTTAGTGGTAGATTACTCTGAGGATGGTATGCATGGTTGCGGGCTCTAATCCTGGAAGTGGTTATTATTTTACCTCTCAGAGCAGGTAGGTAAGGAAAGTGTGATTAATGCACATTTAAGCAGTTGTAAGCAAGTTTGCCCGTGGTCTGTGCAATGGTAAGCAAAGGTTACACCTGTGAAGCGCTTATCCATCTAACCGTGTTTAAGCACTGCTTTTCCGTCACGCAAACCCATGCAAAACCACTTACAATTGCTTAAAAGTGCCTTAGTCAACCTGCATCCAACAGCCCTTATTCTGGCCCTCAAAATAAATTAACAGCCCTTGAACCTGGGGCCATGAACACCACAGTCACTGACTTTACCATTAAAGCATCTAAGATATGTACAAATGCTATGGTGTTTAGAATATACATTTTACTATGGGCATTTCTCACTACTGACAACAAATGTGGCAGTCATTTGGCATACATATTTATGATACATGTTAATGTTCATATGTTTGTGGAATTAAGTGTTGCAATGTGACTGATAAGGTGTATTATGGATGAAAATGGTTCTTGTTTTGTGTCCTTTTTTTTGTCTCCATACTCCATGTATACACCTCCAGTTCACTTATTGAACATCCAACCCAGGCTTTTCTTGATGCATAATTTCATTACCCATCATTCCTCCCCCACCCCAAACTCCACATACACAATAACCATCCCTTCTATGGTGAATTAAGTTAATATTAATAGTTATAATACCAGAGTTGCATGTGTTTTGTGTACCCTTCAATTCCTTTGGATTGCTTCTGTGTCATAAAGTGTGTTCATAGATGTGTGTGTGTGTATATATACATATATATATATATATATATATATATATATATACATATACATATATATATATATATATATATATATATATATATATATATATATATATATATATATATATATATATATATATATATATAGATATATATATATATATATATATATTTATATATATAGCTATAGATGTAACTGATATATATATATATTTATTTATTTATATCAAAGTGCAGACATCACTGGCATGTACATATATATATATATATATATATATATATATATATATATATATATATATATATTTAGTATTAAGTTTTAACAGTTATGCATATGTAGACTTGTATATGTTGATTCACAAACTACAGTACATTACAATGGACTGGACATATGTACACAAAGTGACTCCCATTTGTGGTCAGTACTGTGGAATGCCTATAGTAAAAGGTGTAGTGTAAAAACTATGAAACATGTATACAGCTCAGATGGCTTAGCGGT
This sequence comes from Protopterus annectens, assembly GCF_019279795.1. Lineage (NCBI taxonomy): Eukaryota > Metazoa > Chordata > Ceratodontiformes > Protopteridae > Protopterus > Protopterus annectens. The sequence goes on from NC_056735.1 coordinate 1,022,133,989, forward strand.
AAGTTCCATGACTATGGTGTGCATGGTCCAGGGTTCAAGACTTGCAATGCTTTAAAAATGTTTTGTACTCCAGAATAAGGCTCATTTAAGCAGTTGTAAGCATGTTTAAATGTGTTTGTGCGGCATTAAAACAGCTGTTAAACACAGTTAAATGAAATTTATAAATGTATCACCTGTGCGTGCAAACATGGCCACATCTGCTAACTACTCAGGATGTTTATATTTCTGCGAAGTAACATCTCACTATGTGCTTCCATAACATTACAATTTCTGTTGATTTTACTCTCCGGCACACATGGGTTTATATGGGTGTTTCAAATGTTTATTATACTGAAGAGTACTGCCTAAATATGCAAGCTGTGGTTACGGTATACTTTTTAACATGAGAGACATCTCTGACTTTATCGGGATTTGATCCATGAATGCACAGATACTATGCAAATGCTGTAACCATTACAGTATTGACATTAAAGTTGCTTCTGCTTATTTCCTATTTAGATGATTTCTATGTGTAAGCTAGGCTAAGCAAAGGGCAGAGGCACCCAAACCCACTGAGCTTCACTTCCTCTTGAAATAAAAACATAACAAATGAAATGAGAGACTGTTAATTAAATTCCTAACTGCATTAGGCATAGCCCTCACTGGCACACTTCAAGAGAAACCTTGATGTGTGAATGGGTAACAGAATATACACCCCCTGGGATCATGTGCCCCAGAACCATGCAGCCAGGGGGAGGGAGAGCCCTTCCAGTTTTATAGCTGCAAGGCCTGTTGGGGAAATTGAATGGTGTTGATTTTTCATGTTAACATGCCCCTTTTAGATCACTAAGTGCCTCTATCACCCTCCACCACCCAGTCTTCAACAGCTTCTGGCAACTCTGCCTGGAATCACTTCATTGGTTATGCTTGACAGAGGCTCAGTTACTTCATCGATGGTGCAGAGAAAGCCAGCACACTGTCATTATGCTTCTAAATGCCCTTGGGCAGATAGCCTACTACCTATCTGTGAACCTCTAAAGTGCAGGCCATCACAGAAATAATATTTGAATAAATAGAACTTTCAGATCACAATATACAGTGAGAAATCACCATGTAGTCAGAAAACAGTTAAGTACAGCAAGTAAATACAGAACACCGATACTTAATCACTCCAAAAGCCTATCTTGGAAGCTAGAAGACTTGTATCAGTTTAAGGCTTTCTATTGCTTACTAGTAGGTTACTTACAGGAAATATGAAACAAGCACAGATGGGAAACATGCATGCAACAATACCATACCAGCTTGCATGTGTCAGCCTTAGGCTTTCGAATACTGGCCAAGGCTCTTGGTGCCCCCCTGGTGCCTTTTTTAGGCAAGGCTCAAAAGTGAATCCCACCTCCGTAAACAGCACAATAGTAAAATCAATGAGGGTTATGCTACTCAACGCCAGAAGTTATAATCACAAAATGCACACACTCACAGCACTCCTCAGTATGGACAGCGTCAACAACTGTGCAGTAACTGAAACCTGTTTTAAGGCTCCTGAGAGTACTCCAGCACTACCGGACTACAACCCATTCCACACATTTTGGCCACAGAACATGGACTGACACAGACATGGAGGGGGTGTATCCATATTCATCAAGGATACCTACACCTCCAGATTAGTGGTGATACCTCTGAGATCATCCATGTGCAGCTACCATCAGCCATGACTGCAATGCAAACTGTGGCCTGCTACAGATCACCCTCCATGACCAAAGACCACCATTCTACCTACCTGGAGACAGGGGAAAACATGACAGTCTTACCAAACACCCTGGTATTGGTCGATTGCAAATACGCTACCATTAACAGGGAAACTTGCACGAGTACTCACTTCCAGGCCCAGCACTTCCTGAAATTTATCACCTCAAATGCCCTGTATCAGATGGTAAACTCCCTAACCAGAGGTGGAAACATACTAGAAGTGGTAATCACCAACATGGGTGACAGATGACCACAGCAGAGGTAAACTGGTCACTGGTTAGATCTGACCATGAACTATTCACTGATGATTTCTACACCCAACCATTTCCTCCACCCAAGGAAACCACAGTGAAAATCTTTCCTACAGCTAACTTCACACTACTAAAGACAGGGGTGGGAGGTTTCACAACCCCCACACTAAGGGAAAACACTGCTCAGGATACAGAAAGATTTACAAATGCACTCTATAAGCACCTACAAGGATGTATGGATTGTGCCATCACTGGTAAACCAAGACTCACTCCTCCAAGACAAAGACACCAGTCTGGTGGACCCCTGCAATAAACAGGCTATAAAACAGAAGTAGGACAGTATTCCAGAAAAAAAAGCAAATCTCAAGAAGGACAGATATCCGTGACCAGTATTAGTAAGAAACTTAGGTCCCTCATGAAATCATTAGAGGCTAACTTCAACAGGAAAATAGGCAAGGATTCGAAAGATAACCACAAAGCCTTCTTTGGCTATGTCAAGGATCTAAGTGCTAACACACAGATTTGCACTGTGCCAGTGCATTATAGCATAAAATATACTGAACCTACTGATATCACCAACATCCTTGCAGATAAATTCAGTGTAAACTTCACCCCTAAAGAGCCCACTACAATGCTGAAAAAGTACAGTATCCCAGATATCAGAGGCACACAGGTGGAAATAGCCCTCTCAAACGGCAAAACACACCATCAGTGGAGGTAGATGGTGTCCCAGACTGCGCCTTGCAAACACTACAAGATGAGCTAACCCCCCACCTAATTAAGCTTTTCAATCTCAGCCTCTACACAGGCTGCATGCCCATACAATGGCGCATAGCTACGGTTATTCCACTCCACCAAGGTGGAAACACAACTGACCATGGTAACTACCATCCCATAAGCCTGACCAGCCTGGTCTGCAAAGCTATGGAGTGCATCCTCATTGCACTCATTAACAAAGACATTGGTAACCTCCAAACACTTGACCCAACCCAGCTTAGCTTGGTTGAGTGCAGATCATGCCTACTGAACCTGTTTGAAGTCTTACAGACAGTCACCAAGGCGTTAGATGAGGGGAGAGATGGTTCACACATACTACCTGGACCTCGCCAAGGATTTTGACACCATTCCCCACTCAGGTATTATTGATAAACTCACCAGTCTGTACATAAACCCATACATCACAGGATGGGTTGCCAACAGGCTTACACACAGAACCCACATGGTAAGACTTGCAGCCTCCAGGTCCAACTCTTAACCAGTCACAACTGGTGTCCCACAGGACTCAGTCTTGGGGCCCCTACTGTTTGGCATATACTTCTCAGATGTGCAGGAAAACACAGGTGGACTATGGCAGACCATGTTTGGCAATGACTGAAAATTGGGAGCCATAACTGACAGTCCAGCTGACACAGACATCCTTCAAAGGGCCTCACAGAGACCGACATAGGGTGTCAAAGTCATGGCCTCAAGCTAACAAACTGCATGGTCATTCCATGTGGGAAAAACTAAACACACACATATTAACACATAAGTGGCAGCCACCTTAATACAGACGAGGTAATAGGGGATCTGGGGACTAAGGTAGATAGTGTTCTCTCCTTTGAAAATCATATCTCCAAAGTAGTTAGGACATCCTTCTATGTAGGCCATCTGATTAGTAAAGGGTTCGCATCTAGACATACTGAGGTTTTAGTGCCTCTTTACTCATCACTCATCAGTCTCATTATAGAGTATAATAACCCATTTAGGATGTACCTCAGAAGACACTTCTGACAGCTGGAAGGACCACAAACGTACCTCTCCAAGAGGATTACTGGCCTCAAACATGTCCTATGCAGCCAGTCTGAATAAACTCCTGATTTACTCAGTGGCATCTCATTTACTCAGAGATGATCTCTGCTGCCCTACAAAGCCATGTCCAACTCAGGCTTAATGGATATGCTCCACCCATGGGAATCCATGTCACAGTGAGCCACATGCTGTAGTGAGCTAAACCTTGATAGAACAATAATTAGAACATGCTGGAGGGACAGATTCCTGTCACAGAAACTCTCCATGCTTTGGAACAACATCCCTAATTACATTATACAGAGCCCCTCACTAACACTCTTCAAGATAAACCTTGAAGAGTGGATGGGGAACAGTAGATACACACCAGGGATCCCACCATTGGCTCTGCTTCACAGAGGGACAGTTAATTAATCAATGGGGTGCCAAAAGCTGACACATTTTGGCTAGGCTTATGAATGCCCTTGGGCAGTTAGCCAAGTTCCTACCTGTGAACCTATGAACCTATACATACAGTATAAGCACATGCTGATAGCTTAATTTACTGTTCAGGTGTTGACTTACCTTGTGCCAATAGCAGTTGTGTGTGCAATAGTTGAGGGCTGCCTATGTTGGATGCACACAGTAGACTGCCTATACATGACAATTTACAGGTATTCTTGTGTGTGTGCCATCCATTTTTACTGTGTGGGCAGGTGGAGAAAGGTGTCAGTCCATAGGTGCCTACACTGTCAGTGTGTGTGCTATACGTTCCCTCATTGCCAAGGCATGGGCATACTGGGCATGCTTCCATCTGCCTACTGGGGCTGGCTCAGGGTGTTTGTGGTCTGAGTACCTCTGTACCTGTGGGCCCCTTGGCAATGGTGGTGGGCTGTGAGGGCCTTCACCATTCTGTCCCTGCTGCAGCTGTTTCCGCAGGATCATATTGTGTAGCATGGCACATACTATGAAGATGTGGGCACATCTGCCTGGAGAGTACTGCAAAGCTCCACCAGATATGTCCAAACAACGGAACCATGATTTAAGCATCCCAAACACACGCTTTATGATGATTCTGATTTGTGTGTGTGCCTTAGTATGGTGGTCTTGCATGGGTGTGTGTGCATTTCTGATGGGAGTCATCATCCACGGTTCCAGTGCATAGCCAGCATCCACCACCAGATGGCCATATGAGACATGCCAGATATGGGAGTCGTGATAGCTTCCAGGATTGTCAGCAAACACATCAATGATAATGCCCTGGGCATTGCACATGACCTGGCAGTTGATGGAGGGGTATCCCTTGCAGTTGATGGAGGGGTATCCCTTGCAGTTTATGTAGCGCCTACCCTGCTCACCGGGTGGTGACTTGATGTGTATGTGTGTGCCGTCTATTGCACCCAGTACCTCCAGGTATTCTGCCACATGGTGGAAGAGACGCATATTGCTGGCTAACTCTTCCTGCTTTTGGGGGAAGTATATGTGCTCATTGGCATGTGGTAACATGGCATCCAGGAACTGATAAAGTACCCTAGATGCTGATGTCTGTGAGATCCCCATGATATCCCCAGTTGGCCTTTCAAAGGTACCTGTGGCTAGTATTCTCAGGCTTACACATACCTTTGTATCGACTGGGATGGGGTCCCCTCTGTTTGCTCTGGCTCTGAGGCATGGCTGGCACAGCTACACAATTGCTGTAGGGTGTCCCTGTCCACCCTGTAACACTGTACTATCTCCAGATCATATAGCCCCTGATAGGTACCCAGTGTCTGAACACTCTTCTCCTCCTCTGGTGCCTGAGGTGGTTGTCAGCATCATCTTTCACACCACCTTCAGTCTCCAACACATGCTGGGTAGATCAAAGCTATGGCAGCCCCTAACATGTACATATTAAAAGTTCTCCATATGTATACACCAATGGTGCAGAGTGTATGGGAATACACACGTGTGTGAGGTGCTGTCACACTTTATACTATTGTGCTATGGATGCTGCTGATGTCATTGGCTGTGTATAAGCAATTCCAGCTGCAGGGTATCTTAATTATGGGATTTACAGTGAGTACTGCAACTGTGGGGCCTGTAGTGTGGAGTTATGCTTGCCTGCCTTGATTAATCTGTTGTCCTTTAATTCACTTTTAAACCTGGATCCCCACCCATTGTCAGGGATGCATCCACTGCCAGCTTTCCTGTTTTGTACTTTCCCTACCCAGTCATGTGTTGCAAAATGTGTTTTGTAGCTAATATAATGCAATTCTGCTTTGTTCTGCTGTGACACTTTACTGTTTTCTTTGCAGTACAGCCCCCCCCCCCCCTTTCCTGTTCTGCAGGTAGCTGCTTGCAGCCTTGTTAGCTGTTGTCAATGGCCCAATGTAGGTTCCTATGTGTAAATTAGTCATTTGTACTCCAATTTCCCTGCTGCAGCATTTCCTTATTTTTTTCCTATATCCTTCCTGTTTCAGCTCCAGTGCCCGCTTCGCAAACCCGTTTACCGAGTTTAAGTGCGTTTTAATCTCTGTTCACATGCATACTCAGTTAACTTGTTTGCACTCAGCTAAGCAAAGCTAAACCCAGTTCAGCACACCCCTTTCCTGCAGCTTTGCTTAGCTACGGGCAAAGGGTCTATATTAGAACACTGAACATTCAAAATATCGAGTGTTCTAATATTGAACCCTATGAATCGAAAATTGAAAACATCCAACATTCAGAACAGCAAATTTTTTTCTTAGGGAAACAATTTGCTGTTCCAAAACACATACACACAACACAAGCATACCAAACAAACAGCAATCCACACACATACACCTAAACGCTTACACCTAACCCTACACTAAACTATGCATACACCACTAACTATCCACTTACCTTAACCCAAACCCTAACCCTAAGGTCTATCACTATCACACAGTCACTTCACCTGCGCCCTAACCCTAACTCACCTACCCAGCCCTAACCCTCACATCCACACAATCTTACACTTACCTGACCCGCACCCTAACCCTAACTCACCTAACCTGCCCTAACCCTCACGTCCACACAATCTTACACTTACCTGAACCTGACCCGTAACTTTCTACCACAGCTCTAAAAATACCAAAGCAACAAAAACAGACAACCAAATTCTTTTCCTAGGAAAAAATTCAGTTTTCTGTTTCTTCGATATTTTCAACATTCGCTGAAAATGGGTCAATATTAGAACAGTCAAAATTTTGAAATTTCAGTGTTCTAATATAGACCCACTGGCAAACGGGATTGGCAATGCTTCAATGTGCTTACATCAAAGGTGACACACCCCTCTCTTGTTGTCATCTTTATCTCATGGGCATACCTTCGTGTTATAATGTTACACTGTGAGGTGCATCCTTACACCACGGGAAATCTGTGATTCAGTATAACTCCTCTCATTTGCATGGAATTGCCTGCAAATTCCTAGATACCATGCAATGCACTGACACAGCCCCTTAGCAACCCTTGCACCATGGTGTGGTGTAACATGCCTGCCATTGACTATTATGGGGAAATCATGATATGTGTTGCATTGCAGTTTTATTCTATATTTTTCTATTTATCTTGCCATCCCATTTGCGTGCCGCTGCCGTACGCTTAAACTTTGCGATAGTGTGAAAAAAAAATTCAATGTTATTTTTATATTTTGTACATTTTTTTATATCAATGGCTATATATTTAGCCATTGGCATATATTAACAATATAATACGTGTGTTTGGCCAGCTGTCATGGCTCCGATTTTATGTTTGCAATAATGTAAACCGTTTTTTATGGTTTACATTTCTGCATGCTTACACTATGCCTGCACCACTTCCTGGATTGCTAAATACCTTCATTTGCATGCCACACTGCTGCACATGGGGTAATTAGCATACAGGGGCCAGGAGCTGTGCTGGCGTAGCGTACGCAGGTAGTGCACATGGAAACAGCTTGTACCTGGATCGCTCGCCGGCCATGTTTGATGTTGGAATGCCTGGAGCAAGCTTCTTGAATTTCGGGCCATGTAAAATAAATAACATTGATAATATACGTCCATTATATACAAATAATGAAGTCATATATGATAATATTATATGTCCATTATATACAAAGGATAAGGTCATATATGATAATATCACATGCCCATTATATACAAATGATGAGATCATTTATGATAATTTCCATTATATACAAATGATGAGGTTGTATATGATAATATCATACATCCATTATAGACAAATGATGAGATCATATATGATAATATTATATGTCCATTATATACAAACAATGAGACCATATATGATAATATTATATGTCCATTATATACAAATGATGAGGTCATATATGATGAGGGCTTAGAGTTGGCGAAAGTGGATGAATTTAAATACTTGGTATCAACAGTTTAGAGTAATGGTGAGGGTGGAAGGGAGGAGAAGAGAGTACAGGTAGGGTGGAGTGAGTGAAGAAGAGTGTCAGGAGTGATTTGTGACAGATGGGCACCAGTAAGAGTGAAAGGAAAGGCCTACAAGAGGGTATTGTGACCAGCTATGTTTTAAAAAGGCAGGAGTCAGAGCTGGAGGTGGCAGAGTTAAAGATGTTAAGATTTGCATTGGGTGTGATGAGGAAGGACAGGTTAGGAATCAGTATATTAGAGGGTCAGCTCAGGTTGGACAGTTTGGAGACAAAGCAAGAGAGGTGAGATTGCATTGGTTTGGACATGTTCTGAGGAGGGATGCTGAGTATATTGGGAAAAGGATGCTAAGGATGGAGCTGCCAGGTAAGGGGAAAAGAGGAAGGCCTAAGAAAAGGTTTATGGATGTAGCGAGAGAGGACATGCAGGTGGTTTGTGTGACAGAGCAAGATGCAGAGGACAGGAAGAAATGGAAACAGATGATCCGCTGTGGCGACCCTGATAGGAATAGCTCAAAGAAGAAGATGAGGTCATATATGATAATATCATATGTCCAGTATATACAAACAATGAGGTCAAATTTGATAATACCATATGTCCATTATATACAAAAAATGAGGTAATATATGATAATATCACATGTCCATTATATACAAAGGATGAGGTCATATATGATAAATAAGTGCAGTATATGTAGTATGCTCAGTATGCAGTAGCTTAAGTCTTTGCTTTTAAATAATTTAGCATGACTATAGTCCAAGTAAGTGATAAAGGTAAGCTTTATCGGTTAACTCTTAGCCATTATCCTTGAAAAATTTACAATCACCTTCACAAAACAGGTGCCCTAATAATGTTCTGTTGAAAGCTGGCCAAACATTTTATGTTGTGACTTCAGCTGGGAGTTTATTCCAAAGACCCATGCTTAGCCCTTAGAAAATATGCTCACCAATGGTTGTTTTGAAGGGGGAGTGGCTTAGTAATATTCTGATATCTTGGCTACTTTTTAATGAATAATCTTGTTCCCTGATAGGTAGCTCTCTGCTTAATTGTGGGCAGTGGGCCTCCTCCAGAATGTTATGCATGAAGGTGGCAAGTAGATGTCTATATCTTTCTGTTAATAACAGCAAACCGGGAGCCTGTGGGCAATGGCATAGTTGAAGTCAGCAAGTAAGGCAAATCTAGCTTGCACTGACTGCTGGTGAGATCATGCACTCATCATAAAGTTGCAGAATATTTATTTTGCTATTTACAGTCTGACTCTCCCAAAACTTAGAGAACTACTTGTACCTTAATACTTCTATCTTTTTACCCATCCTGACACAATGCTTAGACATGGTTACAAAGGTGTGCCTATAGTCCTATGGAATTACATCCTTTTACTGCTGTATTCTTTTAAATTTTCTCCCATAGAACATTTGGGAGCCTTTAGTGCTCTATAGTTCATAAACACCTGATTAGTTTAGCATTTTAGATTTTTTACCACCTAAACTAGTTTTCAGTTCAGTTCAGTATACTGTACTACCTGTTTAATTCTCTTTGTTTTACTGATTTGATTGTAATGTGCTAGATGTAGACATAAAACTGAATTTGAATGCATTACTCCAGCCATACAAACACAAACTTGTACATGTTTATCTGGATTAACTGTTGGTTTATAAAAGAACAAGAGTTTTTTTTGGGGGGGTAATACTTATTTTTATGTTTCCGCACCCTACTCAGACTAGTAATAACGTAATTTATGAGGTGTCTCCTGCACGTCCATGGCAAGCTTATCACAACTCAGAACTACAAATGGTATAGTACTGGGGTAAGAAGATAGGCTATTCCAGCACAGCTATACACCAGTGGGATGGCTGAAGATGATTGTAATTCTCAAATATACCAGCAAACTGTTTCACAATAACAAAACACAACATGATTTGTTATAATACTAAGAATTTTGCAAGAGCTGACAAGTAGTAGGTTGCAGGATATGGTAGCATTCAGGGTTGAATACTGGTTAAAGAGGTGTTTCATTCCCAATGAACATTTCTGGTGTTTAGTATTAGGGTATGATCTTCCATGGTGAGTGTTGTAGCCACACCGGGAAAATAGTTCAACAAGCATGCCAGCATATGGCATTGTCTATGCTGTAAGAGTAGGATTGAGAAAAAGCCACCAAGGGATGGTAAGTTTGCTTTATATCATTCAAGAAAAGTAGGAAGAATGCAGTTCTGTGAATAAGAATGTGTCATAACAGTATTTTTTTTCAAACACTTCAGAATTGTAAAGAAGTAAGAAAATGAGCCATAGTGTAGATTTAGGATAAGCAAAAGAGATCTTTTTACTAGAGACTGTGTGTGTGTGTGTGTGTGTGTGTGTGTGTGTGTGTGTGTGTGTGTGTGTGTGTGTGTGTGTGTGTGTGTGCACCCTGCAGTGAGTCAGTGCCCCATTCAGGATTCTCCGCTTTGACCCTAGTTATACCGGGGAAAAGTTTTGGCTACCCCGTGATTCAGTACTGGACTAAAAAGGTAACTGGAGAATAAATGAATGACAAGAATTACACAAATAGTCATTATGCCATTCCCTGAACTACAAGGTAAGGGTTAGCAAATCTGCAGTTAGACCATCAATAAATTGAATTATGGGATACACCAATCCAAGTGAGAGCCAGAAAAATATATATGAGATATTGACTAGATTATACGACACTCTAGAGGTGCTTATGATCTGACCCTTCAATACATTATGCATTTGTAAAAGAGAAAGAGAAAATTGACCATTCTAGCATAAACACAATACAAGAAATTAGAGTAAGCAGCTATCAGAATAAACAAATCAGTCAATTCAGCAAAATAATCAAAATTAAAATAATTTAAATGTTAGGTCGAGGGTAAAATGGCAGTTGTGCAATCCATCCCTATTGATCTATAGACCATTCTGCTGAAATTGATAAACTTGGCCAAGGCTGTGCAACTAATACTATATCAAGTATGGGGGTACAAATGATGAAGGCTTAAATATATATATATATATATATATATATATATATATATATACATATATATATATATATATATATATATATATATATATATATATATATATATATATATATATATATATAAGCACTTTACTATCTCGAAATACTGAAATCTCAAATTTCAGCATCTCGAGACGAAAGAGATGAAAGTGCAGTTGAGTGAAACTGCACTTGCTCGAATTCAGAATGTCGAATCTGTTGGTGTGGTGGAGCGCTAAGTGGCATTTACTATGTTGTTAAGGTGCAGTGTGCTGTGGGATATGGTTTGCCTGCCGTTTTGTGGATCTATCTGGAGATTCAGGTAAGAGCTGTTTGTTTAAGGGTTTTGTGTAGGGGTTTGAGTGTAAGTGAGTGTTTTGGGAGGTTTTAGGTGTAGGTTAGGGTAGGTACGTAAGAGTGTGAGTGTGCAAGAGTTGAGACTGGTGGTGTTTGTAAGTGTCTGATGTGTGTGAATATGTAGTGGTGGATTTAGTGTCTATGTCTTTTGAGTGCGTCAATGGAGTTAGTATATATAAGTAGCGAGAGCGTGGAGGGGTGCAGCCCCCACAAAGGGGATGCAGGGGAACTATATATATATATATATATATATATATATATATATTTATATATATATATATATATATATATATATATATATATATATATATATATATATATATATATATATATATATATATATATATATATATATATATATATATATATATATATATATATATATATATATATATAAATATGGTTTACATTTACAAGCCTGAGATTGGACCAAAACATTGTAGACAACAATATCAAACTCCTGGACTTGTCTGAACTTGCTCCTAGATCCAAATTCTTGCACCATTCATGTCAGAACTCATTCGTAGGGTCACACCTCCCTACAGGACCCATGTTAACACTTGTTTCTAGGTTCTCAGTAGTAGGACAAAATTTGGTATTCAAGATTTTTAGATATTGTGGTCTTCAATGTTTTAATATTTTAATATTATGGTCTCAGGGCTATGCTCAAAAAAAAAAAAAAAATATATATATATATATATATATATATATATATATATATATATATGATAGATCTGTCTGTCTCTGTCTCTCTCTCCTTATAACTATATCTATATCTATCTATGGATATATATATATATATATATATATATATATATATATATATATATATATATATATATATATATATATATATATATATATTTTAATGTTAGTGGAAAATGCTTTATTCCAGTTTCAATGGACAAACAGTAAAGGATAGGCCAGTTTCATCACAGCAAAATTGCTAACCATCGACACTTAAATAATTTCCCAGGCCATGTGACTTAATCTCATTCCTCTCAACTGCACAGATTTTCATGGACTCTCTAGATATTTGCTTCATATTTTTAGTCTGTTCCTCCAAAAATCTGTGGTTTTCTTTAAAATCACTGAGTAATGATGTCACTAAAGAGACATACATTTGAGTTTCCAACTTCATATCATCCAAAAATCTATGATCATAGAAATGCTTTTATTCTACTAACGTTCTATTTTTATAATAGCAATATATAAAATACGTTCCTATTTTTGGGCCCCCCCCCATTTTTTTATGCTTTTTCAAAATTCCTTGATCTAAGATGATGAGGGATATGCTTGCTCAATATACCATAAAAGTATTTTTTTCTTACTACAACATTTAAAAAATATGTTAGTTAATTTAAAAGGCAATTTCATACTTAATGAGGTACACACTAGCTCCATTCAACTGTTAAAAACTAGAACATCATTCGGCATTTAGAATGCACTACTGTAAACAAATACTCACAGACTCTATCTAGTGGGGAAAACATAAAGCAACTTTCTTCTAATAGTTTAGTATTTTTCAATCATGCATGGTTAGAATAGAGACTCATATTTTCTAATCAACCTTCTCTGTATTATTTAACAGTTCTGTATATTGGGCTTTCTAAGTGTATGTTAATGCACTCCCACAAAAAAATGAGACAGTGAGATATATATTGCTACATGTTCAAATAAAGCATTTCTGTCACTCTTCTGTTTATACTACGCAAAAATGTCAAAACTCTCCCCCTTAAAATGCAAGATATATTTTGCTAGGTAAACATCTAATGGGAAGCATAGATGATGAGTGTGCAGTGTAGTAGCAGTTGAGCAATCTGTTGTCTTTATATATGTTTTCAATATGTGCATAAGATCATAGGATCATAGGAGTTTCAAGGCAAGTGAGCCATGAGGCCATTTGTACTTTGCCAACACCCACCTTTAGGCCCTACCTTGCTTTTCAAGGAGTGACAAGCCAATCATAGCGTGAGTGAATTTATGAATACCTATCCTGTTTTCCAGTTCTCTTTTACAGGCAAACCACATTAATCATATGTCTGTCTACCCCGTATTGATTGGGACATTTTGAACTCTTTGCTTGTTCCTCATTCCAAATGCCAAAATGTTGTGCAATTTTTGCCATTTCTGTGAAAGCTAAATTTGTATAACTGTCAAGAAATAGCCCAAAGTACTATTGCTCAACAAAACAGGCCATTGTTTTTAATTTTTGCATAATTTTGAACCTGTTAGCAGCATGACTAGTTGTAAATCTTATACAAACTTCAGACATGTATTCTTGAATTATATTGACACTGTAAAATTATTGGATCGTAGGAGGTTACTAGACTAGTGGCCTACCATTTTAAGCCTAAACAATCTTGTCCCAATTTTCCCAGTTATCAATGCTTAATTTGTGTCCTTGGCATGGATCTTATATCTTCCTCTGTGGCTATTATATATTCCTGACTGTATCTTTTATGGGAGAAACAATGAATATGGTCATCCTACACTGCATTGTGTTCAGATTCAGTGTCATAAATAAGTCAGACTCTAATATACTGGGATTTAGGGATATTGCTGATAACATGGTTAGGGTGGCAGGCATCTGATGTCAGAAAATGCATTTGTAGATAAAGCTTTTGGCGTTTGATAATATTAGCTATATCTAACATTCAAAAAGTAAATGATGAACATTTCTGCTTTAATGCTAAAGCTAATATAGAATACGCTGTCATTGATATAATCCTTAAATACATAGAAATCTGAGTAATACCCAACCCAGGTAAGCTAACAGTCATCTAGGGGTCTGTACCACATATCTATTTTACCTGAAAATAACTTCTTATCCATTGCACATGTATTTGGCTTCAAAGTGCACTGTGAAGAGGTTTGCATAGGTTGGGTTGAAGGTGCATCCTCTGCTGTCCCATTCACGTGTAAAAAAAATATTTTTTTAATAGAAGACATAGGTGTGTACTAGGCTGATGGCTCTGGAGCCTTTACAAGCCTAACCCATAGAAGTGCCCTTGCATTGTGTCACCCAATGTAAGTTCCCAGTGCTTTTATCAAGTAGAGGCATTGGAGTGATCCCTGGGGTGAACTTTCTATTTCCCATCCACTCATCAAGATTTCTCTTGAAGACGGCAAGTGAGGTACTCTGCTTGACATGTATGGGAAGTCTATTCCAGAGCATGGGCAGTCTCTGGGTTATGAACCTGTCCTTCCAGCATGTTCTGTTGATTGTAGTAATGAGACTGAGGTCTCTGGAGCATGTTGTGTGCAGGGATTGGGATTTCGTTAAATGTAGCATTTCTAATAGAGCTGGGTCAGACATGGCTTTGTAAGTCAAGCAGAGATCACCTCTTAGTAGATGATATGAGACAGAGAACAGCTGGAGATTTTTGAGTCTGCCCATGTAGGACATGTGTTTAAGGCCTAGGATCCTCTTTGTGAGGTACTTTTGCAGCCTTTCCATCTGTTGCATGTGTCTAGTGAGGTACATGCCAAATGGGGGATTATACTCGATGATTAGCCTAATGAGGGAAGAGTAGCGAGAGATGATAACCTCTTTCTTCCAGGATGCAAAACCCTTGGTAATGAGATGTGCCACATAGAAGGACTTTCTGACCACAGTGGCAATGTGGTGGTCGAAGGAGAGGTTGCTGTCAACCTATGTCCCCAGATCTCTTATAATGCCTTCAGTGTTCAGTGGGCTCCCATCGATGTGGTAATTAGTGGGAACTGAATTTTTCCCAAAGGGGACGATGACTCATTTTTTGGCATTAAGCTTAAGGCCATGGTTTTGACACCAGTTATTGGTCTCAGTGTGGCCTTTTTGTAGGATGTCTACATCACTTAGGAAGTTAATAATGGCTCCCAACTTGCAGTCATCTACGAACTTGGTCAGCCAGAGTCCCTCCATGTTGGCCTGGACTTCTGAGAAGTAGATGCCAAACAGGAGAGGACCCAGGACCGATTCCTGTGAGACTCCACTCATGACTGGTAGGCAGTCTGACTTGGAGTCTGGTACTTTCACACTGTGGATTTTATCTGTCAGCCAATTTGCAACCCACCTAGTGATATAGAAGTTGATGCCTAGTTTGGAGAGTTTATCAACAATACATGAGTGGGGAATGGTATCAAAGGCCTTTTCCAGATAGAGGTAGGCTGTATGAACTGCCCTGCCCTCATCCACATCTCTAGTGACTGACTCAAAGAAGTCATCCCGGTTGAGCAGGCATGATCAACCTTTCACAAGACCAAATTGAGTTGGATCTATTATTTGGAGACTCCCTATATCCTTGTTAATTAGGTCCATGATGATGTGTTCCATAACCTTACATATCAGACTCGTCAGGCTAATGGAGTGATCATTTCCAAGGTCTGTAGTCGCTTCCCCTTCATGGAGAGGGACGACTGTAGCAGTGCACCATTAGGTAGGGACAAAGCCTGAGGTGAGGCTTTATGTATGACTATACCTTCTGTGAGTCATATAAGAAAATCCCTAACTTCTAAAATATACAAGCCTGAATACCCATGTCAATCAATATTTTAACGCTATAAGGACCCCCATCAGAGGACATATTGGAATATAGTGGGTTTACATTCAAACTGCTCAAATACCACTGACATTCAACATTAATGTTTGAGATAACAGAGAAACAAGGGATAGGATCAGCATTCCAAGAGCTCTGAGATATGTCCGATGGGGGACCCTTAGCTGAAATAATACAGAGGCCTGGGGATTGTTACCTAGAATATTACTGCCTAGATATATGAATCTTGTGTAAGATGCAAAAAAATCTAAGGCTTAGGCTCAGAAACCATTACGTCTTTTTTAAAGCCTTGGAAATAACATTTTTTTCCTTCCAGCATTTCAGAAATACATTAATCTGCTCCCTTAAGTTGTTTGGCATTGTAAGTAGGTAGTTTGCAATAAAAAAAGAAAGCTAAGGTGTTGTTGGTATGCCACAATGTCATGCACGAGCCTGACCCTTATTACTTCTTCACTCATTTATCAGTCTCTACAATTATTAGCACCTGATCTTTACTTAGTTTTTTATAATGCTGCTTTCCCTGGTGGCTTCAAACCCTCTCCTCACTCTTGTAAAATTATCTGAAACATGAAAATGCTAATATTTCATGATCATTTTCTCATACACACACACACACACACACACACACACACACACACACACACACACACACACACACACATATATATATATATATATATATATATATATATATATATATATATATATATATATAAAACAACTGTTAAAGGAGATAAAAGGATGAAGACTGAAATTCAATTCCAGCTACATGAAACCTGTTCTTCCCACTCCCAGCATCCTCTTTATCATGAAACCACAGTTACAGGTTAAACAAAGAACAAAAAGAAGGAATTCATGTATCTTTCTTTTTTTTCAAACACCAAAAACAATCAAATCTATTGCTGTTTAAAATTCAGAGACCTATTTTAAAATTTTAAAATATAATTTAAAATAGATTTTTAAATATTTTAAAATTAGACAAGTGCATGGTCATTTTCTTCAAAATCTGTATTGGAAATAGTAATAACTAAGTTGTTAATGTCTTAGGTACAGTATTCTTGCTGATCCAAAAAAATACTTCTGCCTCCTCTCTTTCTAGTCCCTCTGTTCTCTATCATCCACTTTCTGAGTCCAGTGATTCACATTAGAATGCTTCATTGCTTGTGTCATCACACCAGGATTAAGACTTGAGCACTATCAGTAAAGTTACAGAGTAGAACAGAGAAGAGTCTGATGCATGCATGCAAAATCTGTTTCAGAAGCGAGCTTTTCATTTTCCGTTTAGTAAATTAGTTTCTCCAGCTTCTCTCAGATTAAAACGCACTAAACATTTCATTCTGCAGAAAGTTTTTCACTAAGTAAAACCTTTATTAGTTTCATAACTGTTCACATCTCTGTGGTATGTCTTACATTTTATATGTTTCAGTTTCTTGTATTCTCTTTCAAGAACATTTTTGTCTTTCACAAAGAAATCACTATTACGAGGTGCATTATGACACAAAATGCAGAATCTATAAATAAATGTAAAATCCTCTTCCTTGGTTAATAAGAAAATGTGGCTTTCATAAAGTGCAAGGAATACATTAACAAACATGAGTGATCCAGTGTTCTGCACTAAATGCCATCATTCTGTAACAAAACAAGTTTATCCTTTACAGCTACCCCAGGCTGTAGAAGAACTCTTATACTACAATGAGCCATGCCGGTTCATATGCATACATTTATTTACATGATATTCTAAACAGCAGTTCCCTGTTTTTCAGAGGCTGTTTCATCCATCCAGCCATTCATCCATCCATCTGTCCAGAACCCCTTTTTCCTACTTTTTGCATGTGGTGGTTAGGGTGTTACTTTAACAGCAAAAATATTCTACAACCAATGTTCACTCCTCCTGGTGGCCAGCCCTTCCACAGTTGTTCTTCTGTACCACACATTCACATGACCATTCACACCTGAGGCTAATTTAGGGTGTAGAATCCACCTATCGCATGCCTTTGGAATGTGGGAGGAGGCAGGAGCATCTGGAGAAAGCCAACATAAACACATGGAGAATATGCAGACTCCACACAGAAGACACCCCAGCTGAGAATGAAAACAGAGAACTTCTTGCTGTGAGGCTTGTTAAGGTAAAAAAAAAGAAGCTTTCATAGGTTCATACTAGGCTATCTGACCTGGGGCAATTATAAGCCTAGCCCGATTCTGTATGGCTTACTCCACCCCTTAATTTGAGTATACTGTGCCCTTTTTAAGGTTTAGTTTACTGTGCCCCTGTCTAATAGTGACACGGGAGTAATCCCTGGGACAAACCTGCGATCCCCCATCCACTTATTGAGATTCTTCTTGAAGAGATTCAGTGAGGTGCTCTGCCTCACATGAACTGGAATTCTATTCCAGAGCGAAGGGAGCCTCTGGGTTATGAACCTGTCCCTCCAGCAAGTTCTATTTATTTCTGTGCTGAGGTTCAAGTCCCTCGAGCGTGTGGCTCTAAGGGATTTAGATTTACTGATGTGGAGCATGTCCATTAATTCTGGATTTGACATAGCTTTGTATGTTAGGCATAGATCGCCTCGAAGTAGGCGGTATGCAACTGAGTAGAGCTGGAGTATTTTTAACCGAGCAGCATATGGCATCTGTTTGAGACCCTTGATCCTCTTGGTGAGATACTTTTGGAGTCTTTCTAATTGCTGCAGGTGTCGGGTAAGGTACATCCCAAAAGGACGAAAATCCAGGACCAGGAAACAGAGCAGCTGAAGTAGTGAATGTCAACCAAAGTTCTTTATTAACCAAAATACGAACAGACTTATAACACAAGCGCTTTCGCTCAGATAATTCTGAGCTTTTTCAGGTAGCGCCTTTCTAGTTCATGCAGCAGCTTAAATATCTAACAAACCATTACATTAATTGGAAACATCAATTGTTAATTAGTCACTAAAAGGCAAACTTACATTTTAAAACATTCTAAAAATATATATATGTATATCTATTAAAACTAAACATTAATGTAAATAAGCTCTAAAAGCTGGAAATTGATCAATAGTAAACTGTTCATACATTAAAAATATCTTGCTTTAAACCATAAAATATATGTATTATTTACAATAAAACTGTAATTCATCAGAACATGTGCAAAAAAGTCCTTTAAGGAATAATAATGAGTCCTAGGTATAGCAAACATATAACTACATTGCATAAAAAGTTTGTGTAGTAAAATACTCCTGTAAAATGTTCATCCCAGTGGGATCTAAAAGGTAACAAATTTCATTTTATATAACTTTTTTAAATATTAAATCCAAAAAAATCCATATAAAAGATTTTTTATATGTAGAAAAAGTTCAAAAAATGATTATGTTATCGGATGTAGTTATAATAAATAAATAGTTAAATACCTAAATATATTAATATTAAAATCAATAGTTAAAATGGAATATTTAAAAGATGGATTTGAGTCATGATTATAGCCTTGCTCTTCTTAATTTTAACACAGATTTAATGCTGATTGTCCCACTGAGCCCAGGGGACCTTCCGGCATCCAACCTTAACTGCCATAGGAGTTCATGATATTCAAGGGTGGATTCCCAATCCCCACCCCTGGGATCAAGTTCAACCTGCTCCAAAACTAAAAATTTTATATTAGTATCTGGGCATCCCAAAAGGAGCATTGTATTCTATGATGGGCCTGATGAGGGATGAATAAAGGGGCACGGTTACCTCTCTTGATCTAAATTTGAAACCCTTCGTGATGAAGTGGGCTATGTAGAAGGTCTTTCTAACCACTTTGGCAATGTGGTTTTCAAAGGAGAGATTGCTATCAACTTGGGTCCCCAGGTCCCTAATAACTTTCTCTGTACTTAATGGGTTTCCACCTATGTGGTAATTTGTGGGCACATTGTTTTTGCCAAAGGGTATGACTATACATTTTTTGGCATTTAGCTTTAAACCATGGTGCTGGCATCAGTTATCTGTCTCTGTGAGACCTTTTTGAAGGATGTTTGTGTCAGCTGGAGAGTTGATTATGGCGCCTAGTTTGCAGTCATCTGAGAACTTGGTGAGCCTTAGTCCTCCCACGTTTGCCTGTACCTCGGAAAAGTATATACCGAACAAGAGTGGTCCCAGGACAGAACCCTGTGGGATGCCACTTGTGACCGGTTTCGAGTCTGACATGGCTCCAGCAACTCTCACTCTGTGGGTTCTGTCTTTGAGCCAGTTTGTGACCCATCTTGTGACATAGGGGTTTATATTTAAGCTGGATAGCTTATCTATGATGCCCGAGTGGGGTATTGTGTCAAATACCTTTGCAAGGTCCAGATAGGCTGTGTGGACTACCTTCCCTTCATCTATGGCTTTGGTGACTGTTTCAAAGAAGTCAACCAGGTTCAAAAGGCAGGATCTGCCCTTGACAAAGCCAAACTGGGTAGGATCTAGTGTCTGTAGGTCCCCAATGTCTTTGTTTATGAGCTCCATGATGATCCTCTCCATAGCCTTGAAGACTAAGCTAGTCAGGCTTATGGGGCGATAGTTTCCAGGGTCCGTAGAGGCTCCACCTTTGTGGAGTGGGACCACTGTTGCTGTACGCCATTCTGTGGGCACATATCCTGTAGTGAGGCTGAGATTGTATAGCTGTTTTATTTGAGGGATTAGTTCCTCTTGTAGTTCATGTAGGACACAACCTGGGATGCCATCTGGTCCCATGGAAGCAGTGTTTTTTGCTTTGGAGAGGGCAGCCTTCACCTGAGCATCTGAGATGTTTGGGAGGCAGCCCTCTGCCGGGATAGATACTTGCTCTTTGGGGGGGGGGTGGAGAAGTTTGCACTGAACCTGTCTGCCAGGATATTGGCGATGTCTGTGGGTTCAGTGTATTTTTTGTCGTTTAAAATCAACTCAGAACAAGACTGGGAGTTGCATCCCAGGTTTCTAATATAACTGAAAAAAGCCTTATGAGTGTCTTTGGTGTCCTGTGCAATTTTTCTCTTGAAGCTGGCCTTGCAGGATTTTATGAGGGATCGTAATTTTTTGCTAGTACTGATCAGAGATGCCTTCCCTATTAGGGATTTTGCTCTATCATGTAGTAGCTTCCTCCTTCTGTTGTACAGTTTATTTATGGCAGGGGTCCACCAGACTGGATGCCTGCCTTTGGATGATTGGGTCTTGGTTTTGTTTGGGATAGCATGATCCATGCATTACTGGAGATGTCCGTAGAATGCATTTATATAGGATTCTGCAATTTGGGCTGTAGTTTCCACTGGCCCTGGGGCCTTGAAGGATTCCACTTCAGTTTTGAGAAGTGAGAAGTTTGCTTTTGAGAAGTTTTTCACTGTGGTTTTCTGGGCTGGGGGTGGGGTCGGGATGTGGACATCCAGTGAAATTAATTTATGGTCTGATCTTACCAATGAGGGATATACTTCTGGTGTGGAGCATAGAGTCCCCATGTTGGTAATGATCAGATCTAGTATGTTGTCCCCTCTTGTGGGTGTGGTGACTAGTTGTTCCATAGCATTTGAGTTTATAATTTCCAGGAATCTTTGGGTTAAGGTGCTGGGGCTTGAGTAGTGCTCCCAGTCAATGTTTGGGTAGTTGAAGTCACCCAATATAATGGTGTTCGGAGAGATCTTCATGTTCTCCAATGTTTTCAGGAAAGCCGAATGGGATTCCTGACTTTGAGAGGGTGGTCTGTAGGATGCTATAAACTGAAAAGCAGTCTTGCCCACTGTTAATTGCACATGGATGGTCTCTGATACTTCGTGCAATGCCACTAACCTGGAGGTGTGGATATCCTTGATAAATATGGAAACTCCCCCTCCTTTTGTGGTTCGGTCTGGGTTTTGGGGCCGAAAAGCATGATACGAGGTATAGCCTGGTAGCGCTGGGGTGCTCTCTGGAGCCTTGAACTAGGTTTCTGTCACTGCACAGATATCATTGTTCTCCATACTGAGGAGAGCTTTGAGTGCGTGCATCTTGATGTTAAGACTTCTGGCATTTAGCAGCATTACCCTTAGTTTCTTGTTCCTTGTGCTGTCTATGGGGGTGGGTTTGACTTTTGAGCCTTGCCTAAAAAAGGCATTATGGGGGTGGCAAGAGCCTTTGCCAATATCTGAAAGCCTAGTGGTGACAGGTGCAAGCCGTCCCTAGCGAAGCAACGTGGCTTGTCGAGCATGTCATCCCAGGCTGACAGACACTGGATCCCCTTTGAATGGCACCAAAATTTTAGCCATTTGTTAAAATCGATCATTTTGTCTTTGTACTGTGGCATCATTCTAGGTGAGGGTAAAATTCTGCTCAAGGTCAGGGTCATATCAGTCTGGGCTACATGATCAGAGAGCTCCTCTATGTTTCTTTTCATGTAGTCCAGGCAGATATGTCTCAGGTCATTCACACCAGCATGTACAATGACTGAGTTATATTTGTATTTGCTTTGGAGTGACCTGAGTGCTTGCGTTATGTGTCGGATCCTAGCACCCAACAGGCAGCTCACCATGACCTTCTCTTTATTTAGCCTGGTGAGCGGGACATCAGTGTGTCTGACAACAGAGTCACCTATAACAAGAGTATCAGGTGTGTTATTCAGCCTTAAGGGCTGTGGCTGCTTGGCACACTGACTTTGTGGGTTATGTGTTGTGTGTGTTTTGTTTTGAGGTAGTGTTTGCTTGGATGTCTGGTTTGGAGGTCTCTGTTGCTTAGGTAGATTTTTATTTAGAGCCCCCGAGTATGTTTTTGTGTATTTATGTGTTTGGTTCGCTGATGTGGTGGGACTATGTGATACTGGAATTGTGTTGTGTGAGGTTACCTTCTCCTTCTGACTGGTTACACCAGTTTTGAGATGAGAGAGCTCAGCCTCCAGTTTGGCTAAATAGTTGCATCTCTCACATATATTTGAACCTGTTTGGAGGAGGAGAGGGTTGTCCGTGTACATGAGACAGTTGTAACATTGCCTCAAAATTCCCAGATTCACCAGCTGGACTGGAGAGGAAACCATTGACTGACCTTTGGACATGCTAGAGTAACATGGAAACTGAATTTAAGATTGACCAATAGAGGACAGGGTAATCGTAGAGAGTATAAGAGTAGGTACTGCTTATGGTTTAATAGTACTAACTTGTAGGATTACTTAATTGGACCAGTGAAGGGCCTTAGAATGAGAATATGGTGTTTAAATTGAGAGATAGAGCAGTTCTAAAGGAAAAAGTGAAAAGCAGACTTTGTGGAGCCAGGAATAGTTTAAACCCAATTAGGCGGCGCTGCCCGTTGTTTCGCTATGCTCAAAAATGCGCAACACCGCGCAAAACAGGGTTTTAAGAGAGGAAGATGAAGGAGTTTTGGAATTGACCCAAAATGGCCAATAAAACTACAGTTTCAAGTCAGTAACCACTCCCACAGGGGCAGGCAGGCTGCTCAATGTTTTTTTTTTTTGTTTTTTTTTGTTTTTTCAGAGATAGCAGAGGTTAACAAGTATCAACAAGTTAAAACAGTGCGGTAAATGACCCCACACAAGAGTGCTAGACCAAAGACAGTTAAAATGCAAGTTTTGAGAAAAAAATGATTTTAAAAATAAGTGCAAACAGGAAATTTGGTAAACAGCTCTAGGTTGTGCTCTAAATACAGTTACTAATGCAGAAATCAAATTTAACAAGCCAGAAAATGCTCAAAATAGCATGCAGAAAAACTTAGCAAATAAACAGAGGAAAAATACTTAAAGTCTCAAAAGTGGCTCCTTTCTTCTCTCAGCGTTTTCTCCTCTTGGTGGGTGCTTTACCAACAGCTAACAAGCCTGAAAAGACGCCAAAACCACGAGGCAACCAGGTTTTAAGAGAGGAAGATCCGACACATAACGCAAGCACTCAGGTCACTCCAAAGCAAATACAATGCCACTGATCAACAGAGAGACTTTCCTTTATCCCAAACAAAAAATGGCCTCACAGAAACCTACAAACAGTTCAAGAACAGCAAGCCTGTAACTGAACTTTTTTAAATCTCAGAAAAGTGGGAAAAAAGCAAGATTTTTTTTTTGTTTTTTTTTTGTTTTTTCAGAGATAGCAGAGGTTAACAAGTATCAACAAGTTATAACAGTGCAGTAAATGACCCCACACAAGAGTGCTAGGCCAAAGACAGATAAAATGCAAGTTTTGAGAAAAAACGATTTTAAAAATAAGTGCAAACAGGAAATTCAGTAAACAGCTCTAGGTTGTGCTCTAAATACAGTTACTAATGCAGAAATCAAATTTAACAAGCCAGAAAATGCTCAAAATAGGCGGCTATGCAGAAAAACTTAGCAAATAAACAGAGGAAACATACTTAAAGTCTCAAAAGTGGCTCCTTTCTTCTCTCAGAGTTTTCTCCTCTTGGTGGGTGCTTCACCAACAGCCAACAAGCCTGAAAAGATGCCAAAACCACGAGGCAACCAGGTTTTAAGAGAGGAAGATGAAGGAGTTTTGGAATTGACCCAAAATGGCCAATAAAACTACAGTTTCAAGTCAGTAACCACTCCCACAGGGGCAGGCAGGCTGCTCAATGTTTTACACTGCCACTGATCATCAGATAGATTTTCCTTTAGCCCAAGCAAAAAATGGCCTCACAGAAAAGATACTCTTAGTATCTGTCTCCCTTTCAAAAACAAAATGAATAAACATATTCCTTGCCAAGATTAACAGTACTGCCTTGCAAATCCTGGTAGGAATTGTTATATAAATATTTCAATGGACTGCTAGAGGCCAAGTACACAGGCCAAAGCAATGCACTGCTGCAAAGCACTAGCCTTGTTGCATGGAAATAATAAACAAGGGGCCTTCATAGGTTCATTGTTTCATAGGTAGTTACTAGGCTATCTGCCCAAAGGCATTTAAAAGCCTAGCCAGAATGTGTTGGCTTTCACCGCCCCCTTAGATTAGTTCCCTGTGCCTCTGTCCAGCAGAGCCACTGAAGTGATCCCCGGGGTAAACTTTCTTTTTCCCATCTACTCGTCAACGTTTCTCTTGATGAGTGTTAGTGAGAAGCTCTGCCTAATGTAGAGTGGAATCTTGTTCCGAAGCATGAGAAGTCTCTGGGACAGGAATCTATCCCTCCAGCACATCCTATTTATTGTTGTGGTGAGGTTTAGATCCCTAGAGCGTGTGGCTCGAGGGGATAAGCTTTTCTTTAGGTGGAGCATGTCCATCAGTTCTGGGTTGGACATGGCCTTGTATGTCAGGCAGAGATCACCTCTGAGTAGGCGGTATGCAACCGAGTACAGCTGGAGTTTCTTCAATTGAGCTACATAGGGTATCTGTTTGAGGCCAGTGATCCTCTTGGTGAGGTACTTCTGTGGTCTTTTCAGCTGTTGCAGGTGTCTTGTAAGATACATCCCAAATGGGGCATTGTACTCTATGATGGGTCTGATGAGCGATGAGTAGAGGGGCACAATGACCTCTTTTGATCTGGATGCAAACCCTTTTGTGATAAGGTGGGCCACATAGAAGGATTTTCCAACTACTTTGGCAATGTGATTATCAAAGGAGAGATTACTATCTACTTCAGTCCCCAGATCCCTTATTAATTCTTCCGTATTTAGGGGACTACCACCTATGTGGTAGTTTGTGGGTACTTTGTTTTTTCCAAAGGGGATGACTATGCACTTTTTGGCATTTAGCTTGAGGCCATGATTTTGACACCAGGTATCCATCTCAGTGAGACCCTTTTAGAGGATGTCTCTGTCAGCTGGAGAGTCAATTATAGCTGCTAGTTTGCAGTCATCTATGAACTTGGTCAGCCATAGTCCTCCTGTGCTTGCCTGTACCTCTGAGAAGTATATGCCGAACAGGAGGGGTCCTAGGACTGAGCCCTGGGGAAGGCCACTTATAACTGATTTAGAGTCAGACCTAGCTCCCGCAACTCTTACCATGTGGGTTCTGTCCGTGAGCCAGTTGGCAAACCATCTTGTGACATAGGGGTTTATGTTCAGGCTGGTGAGCTTGTCTATAATACCAGAATGGGGAATGGTGTCGAAGGCCTTTGCAAGGTCTATGTAGGCTGTGTGTACCACCTTTCCCTCATCTATAGCCTTGGAAACTGTTTCAAAGAATTCCACCAGGTTTAGGAGGAATGATCTGCCCTTAACAAAGCCGAAGTAGGTAGGGTCCAGTATTTGGAGGTTCCCAATGTCTCTGTTAATGAGTTCCATGATGATGCGCTCTATAGCCTTGCAGACCAAGCTAGTCAGGCTTAGAGGCCAATAGTTTCTGGGGTCTGTTGTGGCTCCACCTTTGTGGAGTGGAATAGCCATTGCTGTGCACTACTCTATGGGTGCGTATCCTGTGGAGAGGCTGAGTTTGAACAGTGTGTTTAGGTGAGGGGTTAGTTCATCTTTGAGATGGTGTAAGACGCAGCCTGGGACACCAACCGGTCCCACTGATGCTGCATTTTTGGCTTTGGAGAGGGCTGTTTTAACCTGTGTGTCTGTGATTTCAGGGGCTCTACATTCTTCTGGTATGGTTATGGGCCCTTTTGGGGGTGAGAGGGGGGTGAAGTTTGCGCTGAACCTGTCTGCCAAGATGTTGGCAATATCGGTCGGTTCAGTGTATTTTGTACCATTCTGCACTAACTTCGAGCACATCTGAGCATTGCCACTTAGAAGATTCTAGACACAGCTAATGAATGCCTTGTGGTTATCTTTGGAGTCCTTGGCAATTTTTCTTTCGAAGCTCGCCTTGGATGATTTTATGAAGGATCGTAGTTTCTTGCTGATACCGATCAGGGATGTCTTCCTTCTTGGGATTTTACTCTTTTCTGTACTAGTTTCCTCTTTCTATTGTATAGCTTGTTTATGGCAGGGGTCCACCAGACTGGTTTCCTTTTCTTGGAGGAGTGAGTCTTGGTTTTGCTTGGGATAACATGATCCATGCATTCTTGTAGGTGCCTGTAGAAGGCATTAGTAAAGGATTTTGCAGCTTGGACAACGTTATCCTTTAGCATGGGGGCTTTGAAACTTTCCACCTTGGTCTTAAGTAACGTGAAGTTTGCTTTTGAAAAGTTTTTCACTGTGGTTTCCTTGTCTGAGGGTGGGGGCGGAATGTGGATATCCAAAGTGATTTGTTTATGGTCAAATCTAACCAGCGAGGGGTTGACCTCTGGTGTGGGGCACCGGTCGCCCATGTTGGTGATGACCAGGTCCAATATGTTGTCACCTCTGGTGGGAGTGTTGACCAGTTGATCCAGGGTGTTTGAGTTTATAAATTCTAGGAAATGTTGGGCAAGGGAGTTTGTACTTGAGTAGTTCTCCCAGTTAATTTTTGAGTAACTGAAATCAACCAATATTAGGGTGCTTGGTAGGACCTTTATATTTCCCAGTGTTTCCAGAAATGTGGAATGGTGGTCCTGGGACATTAGCAATTTTTAGCCCGGTTTAGCCTATTTTTGGTGGTGCTTCCCACAGCTGCCCCCTTTACCAACCCTTCCTCCACATGTTGGCCTAATGGGCTATTTCAGATTAGGTATCAGGAATACATGCAATTACTGTGCATAAAAACAAAAACAACATACACGTTATTACTGTGAATTACCTTACATTTAGTTATAAGATATGCTGAAACTATAGAACTCCTGAATTACCATCAGATCCATCTTCTTCTGTAGTTCATCTATCAGGATCTGATCAGCTCCCTTAGGCACAGTATATGTAGCATGTTTGATGGGGCCCTGAGGTCCTGTGTGTGCATGGTGCAACACTATCAGATGGGTGTGCACTCTGTTAACAGTAAACATGTCCCCAGCCTCTTGTAGTATTACCCACATCTGCTGAACCTTGGTGAGACATAGCTGTACACTTCCCCCTTTTCTGTCTGCCTGCATTTTTTTCCTGCCTTCCTTCTTTTACCTCTTCCATCATTTGATAAATGTTTTAATTTCTTTAAAATCAAAACAGTGTAAGAAACTTCTCTGTGTGGAAGATTTTCAGTCCATATATTTCTAGTTAATCACTGTATATAAATCAGATCAGACAATAGTAGTAGAAGTAGCGAACGTAAACTCGTCAAGTCAAAAAGTAATTATAGAAAATATATAATTCTACAGCATTACTAGGTATTCAAAAGTAATCCAAGCAAGGCAGGCAGTCTGTTTCCAGTCGAAAATCCTTTATTAATTTAATAATTTATTAATTTTATTTTATTAATATTATTATTTTTTAATTATTATTTTTTATTATTAAAATAATATTATTTATTATTTATTATTCATTATAATATTATTTAAATAATTATTATTTAAAATTATTATTTTTTTTTAACTATTAATTTCTTTAAAATCCATGCACAATAATAGTATATAGTGCAAATACTTTGTTCTTTGTATATTATTTTCTACATAGACACATTATCTTATATGATTTTATGACAGTACATAGATCCTCTTCATACTAATTGTACTGGTTGAATTCTTGTATCACATCTACTTTTGACTGTGTCCATTATGTCTTATATTATCCTGATTTATACCTCTTTGAATGTTTGCTCTTAAATTAGCACTGTTGCTGTAATATTGATTAAAACCTGTTGATTCTTTGATTGCATTACTTCCATGCTGAGTCAGAAAATGGTCTGTGTGTATCAGTGTACTGCCTTGTTTAACAAACTTTAAATAAATAAAATGAATAAAGAGCTGTATTTGTAAGTTAAGTACTCTACACAATCCAGGATTTTGGGAGGTGTTGCAGAAAACACCAAGCATTCCATGTTAAGAAGGGGATGTAATTTACAGGAGCAAACTGCCAAAGGAATAAAGGCACTGGGAGCAAATAATTAGTGAGAGAAAGGTAATAGAATGGAAACAGGTCAAGAATACATATTTCTTTCCCTCCCAAGGACTGATATCAGAGTATAGGCAAAGAGAAATTAATATGGGAGGTCCTAAGTGAAAAAACAGCTCTGCTAGAGTTTTTTTTTAATCTAGAACAGAAACTGCTGTTATAAAAGGGATAATTACTAGGGCATATACATTACTGCATGGTAAGTATAGGAATCAATCAGAGGAGGAGGTTAGAAAGGATTGGGAATAGAGATTGGATAAGCAATCCATGGGACGATATATGAATGGCTCCCAAATATGCAATGAAGTGTAGAAGATTTAGGATTTTTGCTGGGAAGTATTTGCATAGGTATTTATATGTCCTAAGCAGACTCCAAATAATTTTTCCTCAGGCAGATTGCAAATGTTGGGATTGTGATGAGGGAAGAAAGAGATAATTGGGAACATATTTTTGGGAGTGCAATGAGTTGGCAGACTTAAAAAAAATGCCTGCAGACTAGTCTGTCAGAAATACTGTGTGAGCAAATTCGTGAAATTAAGGAAATTCATTTTTTGAATTATGATACAGAATTGGAATTGCCTAGACATAGAGTTGAATTCTAGGACCACCCATATTCATTTCTCTTTGCCTATACTCTGATATCAATCCTTGGGAGGGAAAGAAATATGTATTCTTGACCTCTTTCCATTCTATTACCAAAGCAAAAAACACAGCATCAATGGGACCAGATGGTGTCCCGGGCTGCGTCCTACATGAACTCCAAGAAGAGCTAAACCCAAACATAAAACTGCTGTTCAATCTCAGCCTTACTACAGGATATGTGCCCAAAGAGTGGTGTACAGCAACAGTGGTCCCTCTCCATAAAGGTGGTGCCTCAACAGATTCTGGAAACTATCACCCCATAAGCCTGATTAGATTGATCTGCAAAGCTATGGAAAGGATCATCATGGGCCTCATAAATAAAGATATTGGGGACATACAGACACTGGATCCTACCCAGATCGGCTTTGTTAAGGGCAGATCCTGCCTCTTAAACCTGGTTGATTTCTTTGAAACAGTCACCAAGGCCATTGACGGGGGGAAGGTGGTCCACACAGCCTACCTGGACCTCACAAAAGCCTTCGATACAATACCCCACTCGAGCATTATAGATAAGCTCACCAGCTTAAATATAAACCCCTATGTCACTAGAAGGATTGCAAACTGGCTCAAGGATAGAACCCACATGGTTAGAATTGCTGGAGCCATGTCAGACTCCAAACCAGTTACAAGTGGTGTCCCACAAGGCTCAGTCCTGGGACCTCTCTTGTTCAGTATATATTTCTCGGAGGTACAGGCCAACATGGAAGGACTGTGGCTGACCAAGTTCGCAGATGACTGCAAACTGGGCACCATAATCGACTCTCCAGCTGACACAAGCATCCTCCAAAAGGGCCTCATAGAAACAGACAACTGGTGCCAGAGCCATGGCCTCAAGCTAAATGCCAAAAAGTGTATAGTCATCCCCTTTGGCAACAACAAAGTGCCCACAAATTACCACATAGGTGGTAATCCATTAAGTACAGAAGAAGTAATTAGGGACCTGGGGACCCAAGTTGATAGCAATCTCTCATTTGACAACCACGTGCCCAAAGTGGTTAGAAAAACATTTTATAAAGCCCACGTAATCATGAAGGGATTCACATCTAGATCAGGGGAGGTCATCGTGCCTCTTTACTCATCCCTCATCAGGCCCATAATTGAGTACAATGCCCCTTTTGGGATGTACCTTACCAGACACCTGCAGCAATTGGAAAGACCCCAAAAGTACCTCACCAAGAGGATCAAAGGGCTCAAACAGATGCCATATGCTGCCCGGTTAAAGAAACTCCAGCTCTACTCAGTGGCATACTACCTGTTCAGAGGCGATCTGTGCCTGATGTATAAAGCCATGTCCAACCCGGAATTAATGTACATGCTGCACCTCAGAAAATCCAAATCCCATCGAGCTACGCGCTCGAGAGACTTGAACCTCAGCACTGAAATAAATAGGACATGCTGGAGGGACAGATTCATAACCCAGAGGCTCCCTTCACTCTGGAATAAAATCCCAGTCCAGGTTGGGCAGAGTCCCTCATTGACTCTCTTCAAGAGGAATCTTGATGATTGGATGGGAGATCGTAGGTTTACCCCGGGTATCACTTCTGTGTCACTGTTAGACAGAGGCACAGTATACTACCCTCGAAAAAGGGCATAGCAAAATAAATTTAAAATGAGTGGCGAAAGCCAAACACAGTCTGGCTAGGCTTATAAATGCCCTAGGGCAGATAGCCTAGTATGAACCTATGAACCTATGAACCTATAAAGTTTGTGGAATCTGGCACATTAAGCCGATATCAATGGCAAAATTACTGATAACAATGTAATATGTCACAAAGAGTCACAGTGAACTCTGAATATGTCTGTATGGCAAGGAATTTTTCTATAGCAACAGTGCAGTGTACATTACTTGTAAGTTATCTATAAGTACTGAAAAATCACTGTCAAAGCTTGATATACATTAACAAAGTTAAAGAAACAGTCTCAAAATCCAAGCAGCCTGACAGTCAGAAATACATATTTATAACAGAATCTCTCCACTAAGCTTAAAGACAACTACAAAATATCACCATAAGTATGCTATTACTAAAACATGCTAGTTATCACTAACAGATTCTTACAAAATCCACAAATTTTTGAAATAAAAAATTAATAGAGACGAAGGGCAATCAGAGCAACATTTCCACAGCCAACATTGGCTAACAATGTCTGCAGGACTTGTGTGGGGAACACAGTTAATGCACACACCTAAGTAAATTGGTGGAGAGAAGAGAAGATGTGCAATATGGGCAAAGAAGAGAGGCACACAAGAGGCATGTTGGAATAGAAAAAGTCAGAGGAGCATTGGTAACATTTTTTAGTGGGAATAGGCCCCATTTTTTATGTTTTTAAGAATAAAAGGAAACATAAAGATAATAAAGAGGAGAAGAAGGCCATCATAGCAGGTGTACCCATAAAACAAACAAAACAACACATGACTGGCAAATTTGGAAAAAGACAGTAAGAAAAAGTAAGTTATACAGATGTTACACTGCACTGCACAGGTAATGGAAAGGTGTCAAACAGGGTGGCAATGCATATCAGCCATTTATAATGCAGAAAACATATCTACCTATATGCTATCATGTTACATCATGTTGCAAACTGTGTGGTAGTCATATCTGGATGTGTATGGCCAATGGTGGATGTGTGTTGTAGTGTAATAAATAATGATCACAGCAAACACTGGATAAATAAACACATACCCAAATAATCTGTTAACAGCACAAATATAAGCCAAGCAACATCACAGATTACCAAATGCAAAACTAAGAACGCTAGATAACTCTAGCAGAGAACAGAACTGAACCTCTGACAATGCATGTGAATGGCAAACAGCAAGCACAGTGCCAAAAAGCAATACTACAGCTAAGCAGCAAAATGACTGATAGAGACACAAGTAGGTGTACACAGCTTGGGCAAATATGCAATTGAATGCATATATGTGACACACATGCCATGTGAAAGGCAACACACCGGTGTAAGCGTATATGTATGAATGTCAGTAGCCTAAATGAAACATACATGAAAGCAATGTCAATAAACATACACATAACAAAGACATGTAAGAATATTCTCACAAATCTAACACTGCAGCTTAAAAAATATCAGGTTGTGCACATGAATTTCAATTACATACACTGGTTAACCCACAAGTATAATGAGAACAAGAATGTATTGCAAGCAGTAGCCAGAAACTTATGCACAGATAGCCTGCATCTGTTAAAATGGCCATACATGTCAACAGTGTAATACATGACAATGAACAATAACTGCAACAAAGGCAAGTTTGCCTGCAAAATACATTACATAAATATGAAAGTGAAAGGAAAGTGGACAACCTGGGCCCACACCAAGGAAGACAATGATGAAGTAGGGCAACAAGGTTAGGTTAAACATTTTAAATGCATGGGTAAACCACACAGGGTGCTGTCAAAGACAACTCAAAATACATTTAAGCAAATGTCAAATGGGTATCACATGGGCAGACTTTATTGTTGATTCCACCAAAATGGACATGTATACCTCACACATACACAGCAATGTGCAATCATGTAACATCAACAGACATAGGTAAGCAAGCTAAGAATTTCAACCACATACACATATCCTGTCAAGCAAATGTGGAATAAATAGCTGCAGGTGTATGCCATGCACCCTGCTCATTTAATGAGCAGAGAACACTCCTGTGAACATCATTACAGTACATGAATGATAAGTCAGTAAATGCCCACATGTCAAAGGTACAACGGTGTTCCAGCATAGATCAGACTATGAGTAGAGACATTTATAATCATCAGTTAATGTGTACAACTATTGCCAGAATGTGTGAACTTATGTGAATAAGGAATGGATGTGGAAATGTAACATATAGCAAGCACTGCATGCAGTACTTTTACTGAATAAATTATCCTTAACATGGTGTATATATTAATGATAAATTGGAGTTCTGTGCAGTTAGAAAAGGAGGACTGCCCAAAGGTATAATATATTTTTATATGACCTCACATGGCATCAGTATTGCCAACACATGGCACAAAGCACACTATTAACTTGACTTGGCCTAGGCCTTTGATACAATCCCCCACTCAGGAATCATCAAAAAGCTGACACAACTTGGTATTAATCCCTATCTCATCAGATGGGTGGCCAACTGGCTCACAGATAGGACCCACAAGGTCAAAATAGGTGCTGCCACTTCCAGCAGCAGATCTGTCACTAGTGGTGTTCCCCAGGGATCTGTCCTGGGACCCCTACTGTTTGGCATCTACTTCTCAGAGGTCAAGGCAAAGACAAGTGGCCAATGGCTGACCAAGTTTGTGGATTACTGTAAGTTGGGTGCTGTCATTGACTCCCTAGATGATGTTAACATACTGCAATAGAGTCTCACAGCTACAAATAACTGGTTCCAATGTCATAGCCTTAAGTTAAAGGGGAAAAAATTAATTATCATACCATTCGGCAAAAACATGGCCCCTACTGATTACCACATCAACAGCAACCCCTTAAGCACACAACCTGTAGTGAGAGACCTGGGTACTCAGGTTGACAACAATCTCACATTCGACCATCATGTGGTGGTGTTGGTCAGGGAAGCCTTTTACTTGGCTCATCTCATAAGTAAAGAGACTGCATCCAGAAAAAATGAGGTTATTACTTCTCTGTACTCCTCCCTTATTTGACCTATAATTGAGTATAATGTCCCATTTGGTATGTATCGCTCCAAACACCTGCGCCAACTGGAAAGGCCATAGAAAAACCTCACAAAGAGAATCCATGACCTCTTACACCTGTCCTTTGTGGACAGGCTCAACTCACTATCACTCTACTCGGTATCATACAGATTGCTCATAGGTGATCTGTGTCTCACTTACAAAGCAATATCGACCCTGCCCTACTAGAGATGCTCCATATCCTTAAGTTTAACTCATTGCACATTACCCATTTGATAGGCCTCAATCTAATATGCGACATTAACAAAACCTGCTGGAGAGACAGGTTTGTCTCCCAAAGTCTGCCCTGTCTCTGAAATAGACTTCCCTTACATGTCCAGCAGAGTATCTCGCTGACTCTCTTCAAGTGCAACCTTGATGAGTGGATGGGAAAACATAAATTTCTCCCAGGGGATCCACTTTTGTCCCTCATTGACAGGGGTAACATGTGCTGACTTAGGCTTCTTTTTTGGGGATAAACTCTTGGCTAGGCTTGTAAGGGCCCCAGGCTATTAGCCTAGTAACCTCCTATGATCCAATGATATGCCAGTGGGACAGCATAACAGCTGTCATCCAAAATACATGGGCAATGAATGACATGTCCTTCTGTTGAATATACATGACATGGCAATACTCAAATCATAACCATGCCACTGTGGTAGTACTGGACTATGGACAACATATGTTGTTTCTCAGTTTCCCCCAGTAAAACACGTTTACAGGGTAACTGTTGCAGCAGTAGCTGCAGGGTAACTGCCACAATGCATGGACAGCTGAATGTGGGAGAAAAGTGCAATGTGTTAATGTATGCCATGCACAAATTGAACCATAATTAATTGTTACACAATGATATCTGCATTGTATGTTTGCACATGCAACACATAAGCATGGCAGCTGCATGTTATGCATGTACAAGAGGGCATATACACTCCAATCCATTATATGGCAAATAATATGTTGGCAGCATAACACAACTGGAGCACATAGACTATACTTAGAGGCAAGAGGGACTGCCTTGATGGGCATGAACATCACAAATAATCTCTCGGGCTATGTCCCTGAATGAGTCACACATAGCCTGTGCCATGTCCTGGGAAAACTTCCCCATCATGTCCCTCATCTGTGTTTGAAACACATTGCTCACAAATTCCTGAATCTCCTTCAGATAATTGACTCTTCATTGTTCTTGGCATCAACTCTTCTGGGATGCAGCAGGAATTATGGCTCATGCAGGTGTGGGTCCAGCTTCTTATTATCATCCTCATCATAGTCATGGTTATCATCATCTAAGGGCTCCATCAGGGCCTTGCATGTACATATTATCTATGTCCATGGCTCCCATGCTCTGTCAAGATGAATAGCAATGCAGGAAAGAAATTGCATATGCATACCTGATACTACCTGTCAGCATAACATACCCTCTGTGGCACAAAGGACAGGCAGAGAAGAGTCCATATGAAATGTTAAAATATGTTATGACCATAGTCCAGTGTACCACAATATGCAATGTATGTCAGTAGTCAAAACCATAACAATGAATAGCAAATGTCTATCATGCAGCACATTCCCATAAAGATCATAGCTGACCTTAAAATGAAACTGATGTGTACATCTGCAATATAACATACATTAATCAACATCCCACCCACAGGTGAGTTCTGCAAATACAAATATGACACTGAATCTGTAGTAGCATTAATTGAAGTTGCTATTTAAAATGCAACTCAATTTGAAATGGTGAAAAATATTAGCAAATTAGCTCAATTATAATGAACAGAATCGCTTCTAGGGAATGAATTCTCATACACACAACACCTTCCTTATGTCACTTTATCTGCAGTTATGGACAAGTCCAAAAACAGAACATGTCAGGTAGAATGTACCCATTACCAGTGTGAGCAGTTTGATCCAGGCTGTGCAATGGCTTGCATAACACAGCTTACCAGTGGAAATCATGACATGACCTGAACATCTGTTTAATGGCAAGCATACATAAACCAAGCATGTGCAACATATCCTGGCATTTAAATAGAATCATGCCCGTCACTGCCTCATGCAATATTCCCATTACTAAAATTCCATAAAATGAAAGTTTGTAAACATCAAGGCAACATTTTCATTGGGACCCGCACTGCTTAATAATGTTGACTGTTTCAGTGAACTTTTCAGCTTGAGTGTCTGACAGCATGTCATTATTTTCATTATTTTTCCCTTGCATGTGTTTCCTGAGCAGTTATGTTTGTGTGTGAATGTAAATTGTAGTCTCTGCATATAATGAGGCATATGAACAGCCACCAAGTAAAATAGCTCTCAATCTCTTAGCACAGGAAATTCAGACCAAGCCTAAGTTAATGGTGGAATGAAGGCCCAAAAAAGGGACAGATTTTCATTCCAAAATGGTGGACAGCCTGTAAGCACACTGACTGTGCAGCTCCTGAAACCTTAAACTTTCATCTGACCTTAAGCCCTGACCTTAAGCCAGCACATCGCTCAAAGAAAATAGTCTAAACACCAAAGGATTAAAACAGGAATATGGATACTTACTTTTTCATCTATATTTTGTGGAATCCTTTCTTTTTGAATAAAAATACTATTTACTGGAAGCTGAGCCCTGAACCGCATGGTGTGGATTCTTCCAGATACATGGGCCTAAAACAAGAAAAATAAGGAAAATCATCTCTCAGAACATGATGTACTAAATAAAAAATATCTTCTTTACTACCAAGCATCTAACTTTGGACACTAACTGGAGAACCAACCAGAAACTTTAACCACGAAAACCAAACTATCTATGATTTGTACTCCTGAGAAAGACACCACTTCCAAAAGGTAAAAAACTAACAAACTACAACAAGAGGCTGCTAAGCTGACTCTTGGATCAAAACAGGAACAATCATTAACATTGGAGGACCTTAAAAATGCATTGCAATCTTTAAAAACAGAAGTGCAAGGTTTTTCACATAAACTAACCACATTTGGCTCTAGTTTTGACCAAATTATGCTTAGACTTGAACAGAATGAAGCCAAAGCTATGGACAATGAACTAAAAATAAATGAACTCAAGCAAAAGCTTCAGACCAGCAACAGCACTATTAAAGAATTACAACAAAAATGGAAGACTTAGAAGCCAGAAGCTGGCACAATAACTTAATTATAAGAGGAATTCCAGAGACCTTTGAAAATGCACAGCTCAATCCAATAATCAACAAAATACTAAGTTCTCCCTTGAACAATAAAGACCTCCTGAATGACATAGTAATAGAAAGAGCCCACAGAGCTATATGGCGTGCACAAACAAATGAATCTCCGAGGCAAATATATATCAGACTGTTAAACACAGTACATGTTCAACAAATATTAGCAGCTTATAAAGCTAAGAAGAACTTTACATGGAGTGCACATAAAATCACTATAACTCAAGATCTCACTTTTGAAATTAAGCAAAACTACCAGAAACTTAGTAAATATTGCACTTACCTTATAGAAAACAAGATTTGTTTTCAAATGAAATACACTGCTACCTTAATTTTCTATCACAAAGATGAAAAAATATCCCTTGAAACCCCTGAGGAGGCAAAATCCACTTTTCTCCATCTCTTCAGTTAACCCAGTTTGAAACAACCCAATTCACCTTCTCTGAAGCCAAAGACAATGCTAAGAGAGTTTCAGCAAGATATCCTGCATGTTTCTGTCTTAAATTCATCTAGAAACAAAACCTCCATTTTAATTTACAGGCCTGGAGGTCTGTTTAGCATTTCAACATTCCATTTCCGATAATCCTCTTCAAAACCAGGAAGTTTCTTGATCCTTTCACCTTTCAACTGTATGATGTCATCACTGACTTGTTTCCTGCGCCAATGCATCTCTGGGAATGGATTATATGCTAAAAACAGGTTGGGAAAGCTGGAAAAAAATTCTTAACTATTTTCTAACACAGCATTCCTTTTCTCATCAAAGGAACTTCATATTGATTATTTCAAGCCACTACACTGCTCTAAATGCCAAGAAGAAATGTCTAGAAGAAGTTACCTGTCATCTACAAAATCCAAGAAAAGAAAATGTTGTAAATGGCTTTAGTAACTCTGCCTTCCTTCCTGTTCTATTGCAAGATCTTCTACTACACAGGATAACTAAAGGTACTCTTTGCTAGCAACTGCTTACACTTATGAATGATGAAAAGCTCCCCTTTTCTGAGTACATGCTTAAAGGGCACAAAAGTGCCTTCCTATATGTCACTGCAGCTGTGAAGAAATATGGAATTTAATGGCATCTGGAGCAAAGGGTTTCCAATATCCTGTCATGTCTTAAACACTTCAAAAGGTCCAACCAAAAAACGTAATGGCAGCAACCAATTCTTCGCTCGAGCAGGACACCAATAGAGTAAAATGAACACTTCTTACTGATAAAACACAGGTTTATTCCACAGATTAAATCCACACAAATAATAAAACGATCATCTGCATCTGAGGGTCTCAGATTTCATCAGAACCAATAGAGACTCTAAAAGCATCATTTTATATATACAAATTGGCGCCAAAAATTAATAAATGAAACAATGTTATACTTTCTTAAAGGTACAGATCAAAGACTTTATCCTAAGAAAGAACATTGTGCAGGGAATGTATCTAGACAAAGTACTTAAAATCATGTATTGTGCTGAAGCAATAACTAAATATACTTAGATAATTAAAGTGCAAATGGTTAAAGTGCAAAAAAAGTGCAGAAAAGTTTCAAGTGCAAAATACAAAATACAAAAAGTGAACTATTAAAGTATTACTTCATAGCTGATGTATATAGGTAATACTTATTTAAAATTAATATTATAAATAAATGAATACTGTCCTTTCAATAAATACATTTTATGCTATAAGTATAATAATACAAGTCTAAAATCCTTAGAGATCTTGGGAAATGATGGGGCTCATTCTAAACCACAATTATATTCAGTATGAAGGAGAATATTTCAGGCAGACCAGGGGTGTGGCCATGGGGGCTTCTTGTGCCCCCATCTTCGCAAACCTGGTCATGCTCGAATGGGAAAATAGGTTTTTATTCCCTTGTCAATTTTTCAAACACATTTCCTTTTATTCCCGCTATTTGGATGATTTATTTATCATCTGGAAGGGCCCTTCTGAAGACATTAGGACCTTCATTGACTTTATCAATTCAAGTACCAATTTCGTAAAGTTTACTTTTAAGGCTGACAAATTTGGAATTGCCTATTTAGATACCTTTATAAGCACAACCCCAGATGGTTTTACTTCAAAAATATACAGAAAGTCTACCTTCTCAAATGATTACATTGAATTTGGTAGTTGCCACCCTCAACACGTATTTAGAAATGTGTTAAAAGGTCAATTTATCCGTGCAGTGAGGATGAGTTCTTCTAGGGAAACCATGGTAAAAGAAATAGATACTATTTCTCGAATGTTTCTGGATAGAAAATATCCAAAAAGAATGGTTTTAAATGTGGCTAAATATGTTCAAGACAATTGGGGTAAGAAATACAAACCACTGTTGGGACAGGTATTAGGAGAAAAGATAAAGAAAAATACTCAAAATTGCAGGACAGTTTGTATTATTATGTTCAGCCCATATACCAATTTGGTAAAAGAAATAGTTAAACGACACTGGGAACTATTGAACATCCCTGATAATAATCTGGCTAATTTGGAAAAGAACCCCGTTTGTGTTTACAAAACTGCACTTAATTTAAAAAAACTTTTGGAAGTTAGTACACAGGTTAGGACAAAAAAGAAAAGACAGGCAACAAGAAAGTGTGGTTCTTGTAAGCAGTGTCAAAATATCAATGAAGAGTGTTTGGTAACACTAGATAATTTGATGAAAACAAAAAAAATGTAGGAGTATTGCCGGGAATTGTCATAGTCAGAGGGTGGTATATCTTGCCTTGTGTTCTTCCTGTACTGCCTATTATATAGGGAAGACAGAGAGAAAATTAAAGACAAGAATATATGAGCATCTTTACAAAATAAAGAAAAAAGATACAAACTCAGTAAACATGTCTTGGATAAAGCGAAGACCATACCTTTAAATTTTTGATTATAGACCAGGTAGAACAAACATCATATGGTGGTAACTGGAAAACATGGTTAGCCTATAAAGAAAGTGAGTGGCAAATTTATTGTTTTGAATGACTTTATTAGTATAAAGCCTTTTTTAAGTCTGGACCGGGTATAATTTTAGGCAGATGTTCCATTATCAACATGTTCCATTCTTAATCTAGTCCATTTTTAATTTAGTTTATTTTCTTTTAATTTAGTTTATTTTAAATTTCCACAAGTACTTTTTACATTTTCCCAAGATCTCTAAGGATTTTAGACTTGTATTATTATACTTATAGCATAAAATGTATTTATTGAAAGGACAGTATTCATTTATTTATAATATTAATTTTAAATAAGTATTACCTATATACGTCAGCTATGAAGTAATACTTTAATAGTTCACTTTTTGTATTTTGTATTTTGCACTTGAAACTTTTCTGCACTTTTTTGCACTTTAACCATTTGCACTTTATATTTAGTTATTGCTTCAGCACAATACATGATTTTAAGTACTTTGTCTAGATACATTCCCCGCACAATGTTCTTTCTTAGGATAAAGTCTTTGATCTGTACCTTTAAGAAAGTATAACATTGTTTCATTTATTAATTTTTGGCGCCAATTTGTATATATAAAATGATGCTTTTAGAGTCTCTATTGGTTC
This sequence comes from Protopterus annectens, assembly GCF_019279795.1. Taxonomy (NCBI): domain Eukaryota; kingdom Metazoa; phylum Chordata; order Ceratodontiformes; family Protopteridae; genus Protopterus; species Protopterus annectens. The sequence goes on from NC_056735.1 coordinate 1,022,174,854, forward strand.
TGATGAAATCTGAGTCCCTCAGATGAAAGCGCTTAACCAGATGATCGTTTTATTATTTGTGAGGATTTAATCTGTGGAATAAACCTGTGTTTTATCAGTAAGAAGTGTTCATTTTACTCTATTGGTGCCCTGCTCGAGCGGAGAATTGGTTGCTGCCATTACGTTTTTTGGTTGGACCTTTTGTTTTTTCTGAGTATGTCTTAAACACTTATCAGTGATTATAATTGTGGTTTCTTGCATTATTTCAGCTGTACATGCTAAATGATCTGCCTTAACCTAGTGGAGGGGGGAGGAAAAAATAAAAACTAAAGAAACGTATATTTCTGTACTGAATAACGTTTTAAAACAGGGTCATATAATTCTGGTTGAGGCATTTGCATACAACAGCCTAATTAATATGTTACTTAGAGATTAGTAAGTTCATATATTTTACTTAACAGTGTTCCAATATCATGCTGACTAGTTTGTACTTAATAGTGCCTAAGACTTAATGAACCCACAATATCAGCTATACTACTGTTCTGCATGTTTATCAATCACCAATGAATGCCGTAACTCACTTCAAACACATGAAGTGGCTAATTGATAGATTAACCAATAATATGGCACAGCATGATTAACAGTGGAAATATTGAAATTTATCTCGCTTGTTTTGCATATCTCTCTTCTCTCCAGGGGAAAGAAATATATATATATATATATATATATATATATATATATATATATATATATATATTATAATTGAATATATTGAGAGATAAAGACTAATATTTGGTAAGTCTTTATACTAGAGATATGATTAATAGTGAATTACAATAAAATCTTCTCTGTCAATCATATTTGAGAATGTGACACTGGCTGGTGGAACAACAATTGAGTGGACCTGGATGTGAACTCTCTCTAAGTTTGACTACTGTTGTGGTTTTTGAAAACAAAGGACAAATGATGTGGTACAGTAGTTATAAATGTGAAAATATGCAGTAGCCTTAAAGATTACAATAAGTCTATTACAATGTGAATATATAGATTGTTTGGAACTTCAAAGTTCGCTTCTCCCAAAGTGCATCTCTTAGACCTGCACTATACAAAAATGTTGTTTTGGTAAATTTATAATATATTTAGCAATGTTAAGAAATATAACATATAAGTGCCTGCTGATATCAACTTTTCCAAGCATTTACTCTCTCTTAGCCTATACATACCAGGTAATTAAACAACTAGCATATTAGCATAAAAGGTCAGATAGTAAATATACTGGAAATACCAATAACAAAAGGGGCAGACTTTGCACAGTTTGTAGCTCATGACTGTTCATGTTTGGAACATTCTGGGTACTTTTGACATCCCTCTGCTCAATGTATATATCACTTTAGCTAAACTTGTAGCTGTTTTCTGCTTCTTAATATGTACATATTCACTAAAACATAGGGGTGGGTGGTTAGGTACCTACATAGGGTATAGGAGTTTAGAAGTCACTAATATTTAAGGTGTTTACCTTACATACACAAGGTGCAGGGTTTGAGTCTCTCAATTGATAATTGGCTAGGCTTAAAATGGCTCACAAGGGCAGTTAGACTAGTACTAATCTACGAACCTATGAATCTATGTTAAAGCTTAACACAAAAACAGACAAGCTATATTACTACTTTTTCGCTTATCAGTTATTAAAGAACTTTATAAGCAAAATACGAAATGATATCAATAGATTCATGGAATGTTAAGGGGATATTGGATAAAAAAAAAGAAATTTAATCATGCATCTCACATATCAAAGTAAGTCCAGAGTAACCTTCCTGCAAGAAACTCACTTGAATAGTCAACTCTGAGATAAGGAAAGGAAAAGGAAGTGGGTTAAGCAAATAATTGCTGCAGGTCATAACTCTTTATCTAGGGGAGTAGACATATTTAATATCAATCTTTCCAAGAAGAGATCACTTCTATTAAAATTGACCCTAATGAAAGATGGGATTTATTTACTACTGAATATCATACCCTAAATAAACCTTTACTCTTTCTCAGTAGATGCAGCCCCTGCCCAAATCAACATATCTTCATTTATGAAATCTTTAATATATTAGTGGGTCTATATTATAACTGTGAAACCTCACATACACGAATAACGAAAAGTTGACACATATTGAGTGAACCGCAAAAACACCGAATGTCCTGAACTGCAAAATTCAAAATGTTGAATCGGCATAGTTGGCCAACTTCACCACCTGCTACGTACTACCTACCCAAACAAAATAAATAATCCACATACATACACTTAACAAAACCCTACTTTTAACCCTAAACTAAAGCTTACATATATTACTATGTATGCACTTACCTTAACCCGCACCCTAACCCTAGGGTCCGTAACTATTGCACACCTACCTTAAGGAGCTATACCAGAGAAGGGCCAACTATGACGATTCGACATTTCAAATTTTTCGCTTCAGGAAGTTCGGTGTTTTCACGGTTTGCTCAATATATGTCATGGTTTCCATATTTGAGCAACTGCGGTTCCACGGTTGTAATAGGTGACCATATTAGCTAACCACCCAAATCATCTGTGCATCATAGGTGGGAACCAAAAAGCTTTATTAAACCCAGACAAAGATAGGTTGCATAACAAAAACAGGCAGTTTCAATGTACTACTATAGCCTTGAAGAACTACAAAATACCTATCAATTTTCAATATGATAAAACAATATCAAGATTCGCTTTTTTCTCAGCCACTCATAAAACTTGGTCCAGAATAGATGCTTTTCTAATCTCCCAAACCTTGCTTTCTTATAGACTAAAATATACTGTTATCACCCAGATCCATATCAGATCATTCAAAAATCAGTCTCTCCCTAAACTTTCAAACCGATAAACAAAATGTTCCCTACTTCAATAATTGGACATTAAATCCTAAACTCATTCAAAATCAAGAAGTAGCACAGGAAGTCATTAGTATTATAGCACAACTTGAAAAAGACTTAATATCCACTCAGATTCCTTACGACATGCAATGCGTGGCTGCCAAAGTGGTCATTAGAGGTATCATTATCCAAAATTCTACATGGCTCAAGAAAAAATACAATAACCTCAAAAATAAACTGGAGACCCAAATCAAGACTGCTAAATTAGAACTTCAAAATAAGTACTCAAAAGACCTGGAGGATAAAATAACTGGCAAAAGCAATTACACAAACATTATCTAGAAAATATTTCACTGTTAGAATTAAGATCAATATATCAATACTCAGAATGAGCACAAACACCTTCAAAAATCCTAGCTAGATTAATAAACATTAAAAATGGCCCACCAACAATTAAAGAAATACAGTATGAAGGACTCTTGAAGCACAAGGTCCAAGACATTTCAGATGCATTTGAAGACATTTACAATAAACTATATAACTTACCCCTCATTCCCTGTTTAGACAAATTTCGTGATTTTATATACAATATAAAATTTCCACAAATTTCAGGCGATCAGGAAAAACTTCTAAAAATATCCTTGCAACTAAAAGAGATAAAAGCTGCGATAAACAAACTTAAACCAGGTAAATCTCCTGGGCCTGATGGTTACACCTCTGAATTTTATAAACAATCCATGGAACCTATTTCCAAAGTCTTATTAAAAGTTTTCAATTATATAATATAATACGGTATAACAGATATCTATCTTAATAACTCCAAAACTGTGTCAATTCCCAAGCCAAACTCTGACCCAACAGATCTAGCCAAATATAGACCAATTGACCTGATAAATACTGACCTTAAGATCCTAACTTATGTTATAGCAAATAGACATAAAAATATACTCCCCTCCATCATTTCCCAAGAACAAATGGGTTTTATGACAAATAGGCAAACAAGCGACAACACCCTCCTCTTGGATGCCACTGTCAGACTTCTTAACAGTGATAAATACCCCAGATATCTTCTCACTGTTGATGCAAGCAAGGTTTTTGATAGTGTTAACCTTCATTTCCTATTTAATATATTGCTTTTATTTGGATTTCCTCAGGAATTTATAAGGATAATTAAGGTTCTATATCAGAAAACGTCTACCACTATTCAGATAAATAAGTTCAAAACTAATCCTGTACCCTTTTCCAATGGCACAAGGCAAGGTTGACCTCTTACCCCACACCTCTTTAATCTCTATCTAGAGCCGCTGCTCCTGTTTATTTCACAAAAAAAACTTCCATCACATACCTAGAATCTTTAATATAAACCTTATGTACTCTGCCTTTGCTGACAATTTAACTATATATTTTCAACTTCCCACCACTGATCTCCCAAAAATACTCAAAGCGATAGTTGTGTTCTCTGAAATCTCTAACTATAAATTAAATTCAAATAAATCCCATCTATTTCCCTTGAATCTTATAGGCCATAAGGAATATTACTTTCCCAAGAGTGAAATCAAGATTAACTACCAGATAAAATACCTAGGAATACTATTTACAGCCGACTTTAAGGAAATCATAAAGAATAACCTAATATACACATGGACTAACAATTAAAGTGATATTAATAGATGGAAGAATATTAATATGTCTCTACTTTCAAAAACTAGTGTCGTCAAGATAAATTTATTACCAAGAATACTCTTTCAATTAAATGCCACATTCTCAAATATCCCCCCCAAATATTTTCCTTGATATAGAAAAAGCTATATCAAGATTCTTATGGTATCCCAAATTTACTAGAATTAAATATGATAAACTTGTACTTACCAAGGATAAGGGTGGATTGGGTATGCCGGACAGCAAACTTTATTATAGTATAATTACTGCTTACAGACTAATGCAGGTAATACACCATGACCCATATGTTAATACCTGGTGGACCAAAATCTGGTTTGAACAACTTAAATCCCTTGGATATAACACCATATCTCTTCCCTTTTTAAAGCTAAATCAAAAGTTTTATTCACAAAGAACTTACGCCCACTAATTAAGCATATGATCCTAGCTACTCAAAAGTTATTCAAATCAATATAACTATTCAATGCTCTTGCCTTTATACAACCACTCCACCTAAATCCTAACCTACTAATAAATAATAAACCCCTAAATCTAACAAATTACCCCCTGACAAAAGATCTTACAATATGGGAAATTTACAAATGGAAATAATCCAATATACTACAACTAAGACTGAAACTCAACCTTCCCAAAAAATTTACTATCATTCTTAGCCAAATCCATTATCTTATAAATGCAAAATTTTTACAAAATAATGTCAACCTGCAGGACATTAACTTAGTACAGGTCAGATTTTAAATATTGCTTTTATAAGCTTAGAGAGTTGCTAGAATAACAGGATTTGTATTGTCATTCATTCTCTGAAGGATATCAAGTATGAAACTCAAATTTATGTCATTATTAAGTGACTTCAATCCTCAGTGATTTCCCAGTAAACCACAAATTTTATTAGGAACAGATCAAAAATATGAGGCAAAAATCTGAACATTCTACAAAAATTTGGATAGTTGAGAAACATGCCAAGTAACATCGTTAAAATGAAGACAAAGTGACATGACAATGGAAACTGTACAAAACCTTATGACAAACATCTGATCCAGGCAGTATGGTTCAAATATCTATCTGCACAAATATCCACAAACACAGGATACAAGTATGCTGTAATAAAAACTACCAAGGCATTGTAGGCAAATGCAATATCAATGTTTAACTGAAGGGCATGTCACATAGTCTGCTAATGATCGTGAACACTTGATTCAGCAGACTCCCCCTTAATCCATGAATATGCAAGCTATACACAACTAATCACTTATTAGTAAACACATCCCCATATACAAGTGTACCAACAAATATACTACAGGCTTTTACATAAAACATCCACTTTAACATATGTGTGACAAATATACAAACCTGACTGTCATTTACATTGTACTACATTTCAAAACCATCTTCAGAAAACATGTTTTGCTGCTAAATAATATTTTGGCATATTTGTATTTCAGTCAGACATGTAAGTACAAGTACAATATGATTATTGCACTTATCTTACTGATGAATCATGGGTATTCTTTCATTCTAAGCAATATACATGGTAATATAAAAAATACAGGCCTGTAACAAGGATCAGATATGTTTTATTTAACAAAACAAAAAAAAAAATAAGCAACAAATCTCTCTCCCTCCAATGATCCTCAAGCCTGTGCATCCACTTGATGCACAGGTATAATTTTGCATCCCATCCTCTTTGCCTGAAAAAAGAAAAGAACAGCTATGAATGATGTAGCCCTCAATTAATAGGGATATACATTGCTCAAATCAGGTTCTAAACAATTTACTTTTGAAGAACATCAGAGAATTACCATATATATTTTGCAATGTTACACACAAGCCTTTACATCTTTGAATATAGCTGAACACAGACTGGAGGACATGTGATTCAAGCCTGCAGCTCTAACACATGCCAACATTCTAACCCCAACAACTACCTGTCTAGCTAATCCATCTTGCCTGAAAGTGTTTGCTGTGAATGCAGTGAATGGATATGGGGTTATGAACGTGCAGGGATGGGTTACTAATATGGATCACTGCTTAGGACTGCAAAAAAAAAGGGCCACATACTAGGCAGGCAGGTAAATAATGTGCAAGAATGAATTCATGATAGCACTGTGGTAAGAAATGGTAACAGCAATGGAAAACGTGCACCCCTCAGACAGTGGGACAGCATCAAGTATCACATAGCCTCTGTTAACAGAGACATAAAGGTGGTGCACATCAGGGGTACAGTAAGATATGTGGGAGGACTACATTTAAAGATATTCCTTGGCAAATTGCATGCCAGAAATCAAATGCTTATATCACTGTATCTCCATGATCTCATTTCAACTATAAGTCTGACCATATGACTCCATCAAAAGATACGAAAAGCCCTGTAGCTGATATTTTTGGGACACAGCTATATCTCACAATTCTGCAGGAATTCTTAGGTATATGTAGTGGTATAACACTTACTGTAGTTATCCAATGGCTATCCCTGCACCTTGGGGACCCTCCAATGAAGCTCCTTTGCATCCTTCCAATGCTGGTTATCATAGTGGTGATGAACCTGTACTCCAGTCGAGCAGATCCCCATAAGTCTTCAATGCTCCCTCACAATCCAGTTTTAAGTGTTGATCATCACGTACTTCCTTAGACTGGCTCTCATCCAATACTACACTCCAGCATGATGGTCATCATATGGATAGTCTCCTCCTTAGTCCAATTTGGTGTCCAGACATGTCAAGATTTTTGCATTGCATAGGAGTGCATAGTGTTTACGGTGACACAAGCTGTCCACATAATCATCCGCATAACTGGGCTTCCACATGAATATAAATATGTGCATATCTCTTTCTTTCAGAATATAAATAAACCTAGGGGAGACAATTTCTCATCACAGGAAAGTAAGATTACAATAGATGCTCTGCAAAAACATGGACAGAGACTCCTTGAATGGGCAGGGAATACAGTATGGAGGAATGAAGTGTGATCTAACATCACCAACATGATTAATGTGGTCAGAAGTCAGAATAGATTCTGTGAGGTCTATCACCAATTCTGCTCTGACTTGATACTCCATGCAGCCAACGGGTTATAATGGTATGAGAGATTGAGGAATGCCGACACCCCGATTAGATAGAGTCTTGCATTCCTGCATATGACAAGTGGGGAGCAATGCATACCATGGGGGGGGGGGTAAAAACAGGAGTTTCAGGCCAAACAAGTACGTCTTACTTTTCATGTGATGGATGACTAGAGAGTAAATAAATGCAGATTGCTATTGCTTTCATATAGGTTTATAGGTGTGTACTAGGCTAATGGCCCTGGAGCCTTTACAAGCCTAGACCATAGGATTACCTTGACATCATGCCACCCAGCCGTAGTTCCTAGAGCCTCTGTCAAGTAGAGCCACTGGAGTGATCCCTGGGGTGCTCTGTTTGACATGTATGGGAAGTCTATTCCATATCATGGGCAGTCTCTAGGTTATGAACCTGTCCCTCCAGCATGTTCTGTTGATTGTGGTAATGAGGTTGAGGTCTCTGGTGTGTGTGGTGTGGAGGGATTGGGATTTCTTTAGATGTAGAATTTCTAACAGAGCTGGGTCAGACATAGATTTGTAAGTCAAGCAGAGATCACCTCTAAGTAAGCGATATGAGACAGAGAATAGTTGGAGTTTTTTGACTCTGTCCACATAGGACAAGTGTTTAAGGCCTATGATCCTCTTTATGAGGTACGTTTGCAGCCTCTCCAGTTGTTGCAAGTGCCTATTGAGGTACATGCTAAATGGGGCATTGTTCTCAATGATTGGCTTAAAGAGGGATGAGTAGTGGGAGACAATGTCCTATTTCATCCTAGATGCAAACCCTTAGTGATGAGATGTGCCACATAGAAGAACTTTCTGACCACAGTGGCAATGTGGTGGTCAAAAGAGAGGTTTCTGTCAATCTGTGTTCCCAAATCTCTTATAATGCCTTTTGTATTCAGTGGACTATCATTGATGTGGTAATTCATGGGAACTGGGTTTTTCCCAAAGGGGATGATGACACATTTTTTGGCATTGAGCTTAAAGCCATGGTTCTGACACCAGTTGTTGGTCTCAGTGAGGCCTTTCTGTAGGATGTCAACATCACTTGGGGAGTTAATAATAGCTCCCAACTTGCAATCATCTGTGAACTTTGTCAGCTAGAGTCCCTTTGTGTTAGCCTGGACTTCAGAGAAGTAGATACGAAACAGGAAAGGACCCAGGACCAAACTGTGTTTGATTCCACACATGACTGGTTGGCAGTGTGACATGAAGTCAGCTACTTTCACACCGTGGGTTCTATCTTTGAGCCAGTTTGCAACCCACCTAGTGATATAGGGGTCGATGCCTAACTTAGTGAGGTTTTTCTATGATTCCTTAGGTAGGAATGATATCAAAGGTCTTGGCCAGTTTAAGGTAGGCTGTATGAACCTCCTTGCCTTCATCCACAGTTCTGGTGACTGACTCAAAGAAGTCGACCAGGTTGAGCAGACATGATCTACCCTTCACAAAACCAAATTGTGTGGGATCCAGAGTTTGGAGATTCCCTATATCCTTGTTTATTAGGTCCATGATGATGCATTCCTTAGCTTTGCATATCAGACTCATTAGGCTAATGGGGTGATAGTTCCCAGGGTCTGTCCTCACTCCTCCTTTGTTGAGAGGGATGACTGCAGCAGTGTGCCATTCGGTAGGAACAAAGCCTGAGGTGAGGCTGTGATTGAACAGAGCACTCAGGTGAGGTGCCAGTTCACTCTGTAGTTCATGTAGAACACAGCCAGGGATATTGTCAGGTTCCATAAGCTGTATTCTAGGCCTTGAGCAGTGCTGTTTCAATCTGTGCAGCAGTAATACTGGGTACCTGGCAATCTACTAGTATTGTCATTGGTCCTTTGGGGGGGGGGGGGTATAGTTGGCACTGAATCTGTCGGCCATTTTGGATTTAAAGTAGTAAAACTGAATTATGCACAGAGATCCACACAGAGTAATGACGATCAATGTAAGTGTAATGGTATGTAGTCATACAACTACAGTACAGATAGAACAGTGTAACCTGCTTGCATTAATATTCACAGGCCCATCTACTTCTGCACAACACCAGGGAATGGCATGTGAGTGTCTCCATGCAGTTGACTGTGACCAATGCCTCTTATTCTTAAAGTCATATCAGGATAGAGTAATTCCATCAGATTTTGGTTCTACCGGTACTGGGATTTTTTAATCACCATGGCTCTTCTATCAGACTTAGTGTGAGCATTCTCTGAACTTCTTCTCTTGCTAGCTGCTTCTGTAACATTAGCAGCCTATAAGGTATCTGTTAGAATCATTCCAGAAATTGTCCCTCTATTGTTTTCTATAAATTTAGTGCCCCTGCCTATCTCTGAGAGGACTACTTTGTTTCTTAATAAAAATTCTATGTCCTCCTGCTGTTCTGGTTTTGACAAGGATTCCTCTATCTGCATCCCAGACTGAAAATCTCTGATCACTCATGTATGATTTTCAGCTCATGATCTTACTTCAATATTCCCTCCTTCTTCTGTGGCTTCATCACATTAGTGTAATATGTGAGCTATCTCTCTTTCCTGTCTATCTAACCATGTAGTTAACTGCATTTATTCTTTCAATCTACTAAAATCCTGGCTGCATACCCTTTAATTGACTGCCTTTATTATTTCAATCTACTCACATCCTGGCTGCCTACTCTTGTGGTTTAGTGCATCTATTCTTGTTATCACTTCAAATATCTCCTGCCATTTGGCCAGAAATTTATTTTCCAGGGAGGGCACCAGTGCTAGTACCTGATCTCTTGGGTTAAAATATTTTAAGTTAAGCATTCTTATTATAAACTCATTGCTGCATTTCCTGGACTTTCTCTGCATGTGCTCCACTGCAAGGACTTCACCAGCTATAATCTTTCCTGGAAGCTAACACAGTCTCCTATCAGAGTTTTAAATGCTGTATTTCCTTTTCATAAGCTTCCTTAGCAAAATAAAGCAAAACTCTTGGATGCCTGGATATATACGTTCAAATGAGGTAAATCCATTTGAAGATTGTGGTATGTCTCTGATTGCATGCAGTAAGCAGAGTGAAAACTCATCCTAGTTTTTATCATCTGCATTTACAACACTTCTCAAGATAGATTTCAGTTCCTCTGCGGATGATAGACTCATGCCTTGAAATATCTGACTTTACGATACTGACTTAAATGGTACAGTACTCCTGACATAAGCAGACATCCAGGGTCAGTGAGTATCTCCCCAGGGATATTCATACTGCAAAGTAAAAGTACTGGTTCATTGACAAATACCAATCACATTAGCTTTGTGTAATGACACTGCTTCTGGAAATTAGGTTGCACAGTCCATTATGATTAGTACATACTGATACCCAGTGTTAATGTTTACTAGTGACCCCAGGATATCCATAGCAATACATTCAAGTGATTGGTCTTGACCTCAAGGACTTTCATATTTAAAACAGGGTTCAGTTTTCTAGAATATTGGATGAGAAAAACTGATATTCTGTGTCTCTTTTATTTTGCTTGGGCACTAGCAGTAAAATTTTGCTAGTAGCCTTGCCTTAGTTTTATCCATCCCCATCTAACTGCCTTACATGTAGTTATTTGTGGTTTTCTTTACTTATGTCTTATAAGGTTTTAGCATAAGTAAATGATGAAGAATTGTTTACATCTCTTTACTTACCTTATATAAATGGTGATCTTAACATTCACACTATCCTAATCAAACTGGATTATACCAGCACAAAGCAGACCCAACCTTCTTCTGGGCTATGTGCTTACAAAACTGTGCTACCAAGACACCCCATCTCCACTCATAATAAAATCCATCACAATGACCAATCAAGGGACTGTTGACACTGCACATCATATGTTCAAAATCTAGCAGGGCTTCATCCTTACTTACTTCTAAAATTGGAATAGATTTTAATAGCTTGCATGTATTCTAGTAACACAGAGATGGCTCAATTATTCTAGAGGTTTTTTTTTTTTTTTTTTGCATCACAACCCATGAGGAGTTAAAACGTTTATAGCATCTTTTACCTTTTCACATTTCTGTCAGTATTACTTTCACTATTAGTAGCACAGAGCATAGCAATGTGACCCCTCAACCACACCTGTAACAAATAAACTCATTGCTTAGTTTTCTTTATATCACAGTAGATGTCACATAAATCATACATGTCTGAGTTTAAATCAAATATTAAAAATATATTGCTTGTATTTCAAGAGCCATGCTGGCCCTGACCAAAAGTCTTTCTAAGTGTTATCATAGTTCATGCAATTAGATTTGTCCATATCCATATACATTTTCAGTGCCTCGCTTGTCAGCTGGGATGGCAGGACTTTTGTTCATTCCATTCCATTCCAGTTCAGTTTGGCGGTATAATGTAAGAACATGCTCGCTAACAGCATAGTCCTGGGGACAGCAACTATGCTGGCTAGCATAACTAGTCATTGCTGACATTGCACCAGCCTTTGATCAGTACCTACCCATGATTCCAGAATTTTGTTTGATAATTTGTCCATGATTATGGAGTTGACTTGACTGTACAATGAAAACAGCAGTCCCAGTGCTGGGGTACAATCTGATTGTTCAAGTAGGGCTTGCACCTGGTAGTTGAGGTACTGTTGGTACTCAAAAATGATAAATCTGTGGTTGACTGTCCATATTCTCTACAAGTATAAGACCAAAGAAACTCCAGAAGCAGGCCATAAATAAAAATATGTTTAGATTTTCAAAATCAGAAATGGAATTCTGCATAATAGCCCACTTAACGTTGCAGTTCTAATCAAAAATAAACAGTCCCTCAAGTTGCTCTCATTTTGAGTTCAAAGTTCACACAATCCCTCCAGGATGCAGTCGTTTCTGAAAAAAAAAGTTCAAGGCTGCAGGCCTAGACCACACCCTAATTTCACCTCTGTAAACAAGATGATGCATCCCATAGGTTAGATCAGACTGGGTTGTCTCATTCCATATTTTAATATCTTTCTTCAGCATGATCCTCCTGGTGAAGAACTTCCCCTTTTGCTATTTTCAGGTATCCTCCTTATATACACTCTTGAATGTTAGTTTAAAACTTTGTTACATTGCTAAATGCTTTAAGAATATTCTTCGTCCCCATATAGTAGTACACTTACAGGCATCTTACACATATACATGTAATATATATGCAATATATATCTATATATATCTATCTATCTATCTACATATATAGATATATATATATATATATATATATATATATAGAGAGAGAGAGAGAGAGAGGATATACAGATATGGAACTAAATTTACTCTTGGCCTTGTGACCTTGTTACATGGGTTGTGGCTGAAAAGAGAATGAAGCACCTACGTTTCATTATTAACACATAAGCAAATTCAATGAAAATTAATTTTGATAGAAGCATTATTTTTTCATCATAGTGGTTGTGATTATCCCAAACAATTGAATAAAAGAAAGCTGCTTCTTAAAGATCACTTTTTTGTCAGAGTGATTATGAATATCCCAAGTGACTGGCAAAACTGTTTGGTTCTCACACAGGCAGGATATTTCACTGGCAAAATGAACTACATTATAGTACTTAACCTGATCGTCTTTTGCCCTTGAGGAGATTGCAATATTGCAGCATTTAATGCAGTAAAAATGATACTATAAGCAAAAGGAATTTCTTTTTAGACAATGTGCATATAAAATCTAAGAAACCCAAAGAATGATGACAATGTGAAGAAACAAAAAAATACCAGTTATTAAATTTATCAGATATAAACTTCTACATTAAATGCCTAAAATGATGTCATGGATATTATGTGTTATGTTGAAATTGTTGAAGGATTCAAGTTGTGCACAAATATTTTATACAGTGCTTTAGAATGAAAGAAGCAGAGGAGGGTGGCAGTTTACACTGCTGCCTCATAAAACATGATTCTGTGTTTACCATCTGACTATATATCTTCCAGTGTCTGCATGTTTTCTTTTTTTTGGGGGGGGGGGCTCCCTTTCATTTCCTGCCATATCCCAGACATATGCTGATAGATTAAATTGCTCAACAACCAAATTTGCCTCTAAGCACGTGCATTTCTTGATGTACAGAATGGAATCCTGGTCCATGTCTCAAGATAGGCCCTATGGCTCCTCCGTGATTGTGAATAGGTTAAAAAGGTATCAGAAAATGAATCACAGAATAAACAAAAGTTCAATAAAATGCCAGGGAAATAGTTTTTGTTTTTTTACTTTGAATATTAAATTATTTCTGTAATTTATACTCTTGAAGATAAGACTACATGACATTTTGGTAGATGTAGACATTCTGAATTACTCCTTATGTGTCTTCTTTATATTCATATCTACTTACCTTTATAATAAGAGGATCAGGGGCTGCAGAAATATAGCAGAAAAAAGTGTATATAATAACAACACTATATATGAAAGTAAAAAACTTGTAAAACAGTTTAACCAAACTCCAATGTTTTAATTCAGTATGACACTGGGCATTTCAAATGATATGCTTAGACATGAGATAGACTGCAGAGTTAGCCAAATTAAAATTATTATATAATTTACAAACTGAAAAATGTTAACACTAAATGTCATAAAACATATGAAGGTCATTAGATCTTGTTTCAATAAATGGTCTAAAGTATGTTTTTGAACTCTGAGCAAGTAAACTCAGCAGATTTAGAAGAACTCTAGCAGAAAATACTTTCTGCTTTCTTTAGAAAAGTATTTTACTTTCCTGGCTTTATCATTGTTAGAAAAAAATGGCTACATTTAATTTAATTAAAAACAAACATCTGAAACAATTATTTAAGACAGTTTTAGGTTTATTGTGGAGTTAAACCTCTGTTTCATATTCACTGAATTAATTCAGGTCTCCTGCTGTACTGATATTACTTTACTGCATACCACAAATAAGCAATCATTTCTAAAAAAATGGACGGGGGTATGCCAAGGGGCTACAGAGTATCAGTTCCAAAAGGCTGTTCTGCCTTTTGAATGAGGAATTACTGTTCAAAGACTAAAGGCAGTTGTCAGTTGATAGTAAATATTCATGCCTTTAGTAAGAATGGAAGCTGAGTTATTGTACATGTAATAGCCTAAGAGCCTACTAACTGTGAAGATGGATGATCCATGCATATAGTCTCCAGTTACATTTTTATTATACTGACCACAGTTTGTCTTGCTCCAAATGTTGAGCATGTGCTCATTGTTCAAAAATATCTCAAACAACGTGAAAATTGGGATTCCTGGGATTGCCCATTTACTGATGAATAAGAAAATGTGCCTTCAAAATTCATTGTTATAGTATTTGTGTAACTCTAAAACCATGGATGTTGACTATAATCATGAGGTAATATTTCCCAGTTACTGAGCTCTGCTGCATCTAAAGTCTTTAAGTTTTTTTTTACAAACTGAAAAAAGTATTGAAGGCTTCAAAGCAGATGACAAATAAATGCTAACTTCAGCTTTTGGCAGAATGAAGATTAGTAATTAAGGCCAAACATCTGAGACCAATTTGCTTTTAATGGAACAAAACCAAAGTGTACAGCTACTTCCTACATTCTGTCATAGGTCATAAAAAGATCAGTTCTTGCTGTGTACTCAGAAAAAAATGACAATATCCTTAATTTTTGCTACAATTTTCATTTATGCAAAAGGATGGGACAATAACTCCACCCAGGCTGTCAAGTGTTGAACAACATATCAGGTTCTAGAGTATGTAACACCATTACAGTGCATCATCTAATGAGAGGACCCTCAAAAAGTAGCCTGAAGATAAACCAGTGCCTTCACAAAATTATTTTACATCCAAAAGGAGTATATGTGTGCGTGTGTGTGTGTGTGTGTGTGTGTGTGTGTGTGTGTGTGTGTGTGTAAATATGTGTTTGTGTGTGTGCACCCCCCTATATGTATCTGTCTGCATCTGTGCACATGTATGTGTGTATGCATACTTGCACGTGAGTGCGTGCATGTGTTTATTTGTGCATGTGCATAAAGTTCTTCGTAACCTGATTACATTCACTTAACTATCAGGAATATATCGATTGTTTTCGTTCTGATGTAATAACATCATATTTTCAGCTATACTTAGGATAGCATTTTTAGCCTGCATTAAGGGAATAAAACATGATTTTACTTTGTGGTTTAGTTCTACAGTCTTTCCCAATATGATGATGTGAAAGAATTTCACAACAAACAAAAGTTGCAGATAGCCATACTGTAAGTCTTCTTGCAAAACTACAAGGAAAGAGAGTTCACTCATGAATCTAAGAGTACACTTTCTAATGTGAGTTATGCAAAAGGATGCAAATTATTTTCTTGGTAGGAGAGAAAGTGCATGAAAATCAACAATTCTGAATTTCCCTTTTCCTGCAGAAAACATCCTTTGTCAAGGCTGATGATTTTAAGTGCCTTAAAGAAATGTCTTTTTCAACCCTAATATTCATACCTTTAATCTGTATGCAAATCAGACCATCTGTCTATGAGTTCTGTACAGATAACATTATTCTCCTGATATCAGCATGCTCTATTCTTTATAGGTTAGTACTAGGCTAATTGCCATTGTGAGCCTAGCCAATTATCTCTTGCAAGACTCAAACCCTGCATCTTGTGTTTGTAAGGCAAATACCTTAACCATTAGTCCATCCTACTTTAGTAAGATTATATAATCACTATCAAATTAACACATTCAAAGAAATTCCATCATTTTTCAAAAACTAAAACTTTTTTTGTATTTCATTTTATTCTTTTTTTCTTAACATCTTATACTGTTAGGTTACACAGATATCACTATCTTTCAAGAGTTCAGTTTATATTCTCCAACATTTTTTAACTCCAACAACCATTCATCATTCTTGAGGATTATTCACTTCTGATCCCTTTACAGAACGTTAGTCCTCTGTTTCCTTCATGCTTATTCTATATGAGGAATGTTTGTTTGCTTGTTTTCTGGCTTAATATTTATATTCACACTAAGGCCAGTATTCAAAGTGCAGAACTCCGCAAATGTGTAGCAGTCATGTGCAAACAGCAGCATTACAGAATATGCAAATAAGGTCAACAAAACACATCTGCAATGCGTATCGAAAGGCAAAGCAATTTTTTTAAAATGTCTACCTTTCCCATAACAGTAAATTGTATAAGGTTTATCATTTCAAAACTGTGAATTACTTCGTAAAATCAAACTGTATTTGCAGTGACATGTCGTAGACAAGCAGGGCTAAGCTCAGTCACAATCAAATCATTTTAGAAAAGGTGCAGACTGTGCAGCAGCTAAGAGGGATTATTTTTAAAAAAGAAAAGAGGTTTATAATTCTTTTTATATAGGGGTATCCTTTTGTGGACACACTGAATGTTGGACAAATTAAAATGAGGAGACAAAACAAGAAAGTGAACACCCAAGGGAAACAGCAAGAGCGGTCATGCTAGAGGAGATAGGGGAAGATGGGGAGCATGTTTTTGTGTGGGGATAGACCCCCCCCATTTTTTCAATTTTTTTTTTATATAAGAGGTAGTATGGGTGGGAAATAGGGAACAGGGTGAAGGAGAAATGGTAACGGAAGAAGGGCTGAGGAAGGGCCAGTTGAAATTCCAGTCCACAGACCCTCAAACACGATCACTGCCAGATGGTGTTGCAGTACAGAACCCTGATGTTGAGGGATTAGGGATGTGTGATGGACTTGGTACGGTGGTCATCACTGGATGAGTGTGTCTTTTACACAATGAAGAGTTGCTGAATGCTTCTGTCCACTATACCTATCAGTATATCCTCATCCAAATTTGAAAGCCCCCTTTCTTTGAGGCTTGCTTGACTGCCACATGCTGAAGTGCCTGCAGGACTGTCACTGTGGCCTTGTGAGGGCATCACTGGATGGACAGAGGGTGATCTAGTCCCATCTTTGGAGGTACTTGTCTGGTTTGCTCCTGAGGGATTTGAACCCTTGAATAAAAAAGGAAAAAAAAAAAGAGGGAGAGAAGAAAAATAAAAAGGAAGAAAGAAATGTATAGGCAAAATAAGAAGAAAAGAGAAAAAAGGGTGGGCAGGATCAAAACAAAAAAAGCACAATAAATCTAAACAATAATGCTTTAATGCAATTTTACAACACAATATGGAAATACTGCAGTAAAATACTTTTTTATTTAAAACGTGTGTATGGGAAGTGCTTATGCTTACAGTTGGGGGTAATGATTTGGGATGTGCTTCTATACTTGGGAAGAATGTAGGAGTAGCGCTTATGCATACTTGTGGAAAGGTCTTTTGAGTTTCTAAAGTGGTGTGTGTTTAATTTATGTACTTTCAATGCAAAGAATAAAGTACACAAAAGACAACAACAGCAACAGAAAAGAACTCAGTAATTATTGCATTTCGTCAGGTTAAAAAAATCAGTTATAAAATATTTTGCTACAAAGATATATGAATATTGTCTACATGAGTATTAAATAATCAATTCTAAAAACACTGCTTTATCAATGTTCCTTTCACCATGACAGTTGGATAATACTTTTTAGTATCCACTGTTAAAGATATTTTTGAAACCTGTTATACTTACCAAAAGACTAAAACAGACAATGCAGTCTTCTGTTATCTTGATGGCGATTATACTAGAATTCTTCCTCAGCTATCAGTAAAAGAGAGCAGGATAATCTTGTTTATTTGTATTTGTCTTTCTTCCACATATAAACATAAATATGCCCTATATCCTCTCTAACCATTTATTTGTTTTCATTTTAGCTTTAATATGCATATATGTATGAATTACTACAATACTTCACTAATATTCCATGGAATCCAGGAGGATAGTACAGAAATATGAAATGTGACTTGAGTTTTGTTTTCAAAATGCATGTAGCACTTTTCTTCTGGTATAGCTGAAGTGCAAAGGCTGAAATGTACAGTATCAATTCAAGGAAGTATGCATTTTATTTTCTTCAGAACTATGTCTGATTACAGTAATAGTAAAACAGCATGTTTTCTGAAAACTTCTGTGTTGGTCATTCTCTTAGCAAAGCAACTAATATGCACCTCTCCAACCTACAGTCTAACTTGGGTGTGGTGAGTGTCATTTCATCTATGTTGCGTGTATAGCTAGAACTACTTAACAACCAACTAATTAAGTAATTGTTTTTAGTTATATTTATGTATCGCACACATAACTGGCTTCATGTAATATTATCGGTAACCATTTGAAATGTCAGGACCTACAAGAGTGAGCCCTGAAATAGGAAGACTAAATGGCCGATAGACTGGACTTACTTATACTGAGTCCTAGATGCCATTTCTTGGAATATTCCATTTTTTTCAGAGGTATGTTAATCTTGGAATTGGAATATATACGTTCAGGGGCATGGCTTGCCCCTCCCCCCTTCTACCTCCAAATTCATTCTTCTATGATTTTGGTCTTTTTTTTTTGCTTGTCATCATTCAGCATTTTGAACATATTCTTTTTGCTAGCATGCTCATTCTAGCAGGTATTCATACTATTTATGAGTTTGGTGTAACCAAAACTGCTTTGTGACACACTCATTTTCCTTAAAGGAAAACACTTACCTGTCCTTTCCATGTGTCATACATTATTTTTAAATATATGGATAATAACTGTAATTATTAATCCTTAGTGATAAAAGTATTTTTTCCACTCTTATCAACCGGTGGAGGGACAATAAATATCAACAGGAATATGAACAATTATTTTTATGATATTATGAAATGTATCATTTGTTAAGGTGAGATAGACATGTTGAATGGGCAGGGATAAAACTTCAGATTTCTTTCAACCTGACATTTAGATGACTCCATTTTAAATTGTACAACTATATTCTTCTTTTGCCTACTTTACAGCAATCAACTCACCTATGCAAACTTTTAGACATTGCTGCAGACTGCTGCAGAGTTCACAAATGTCCACAATGGAATGGTCAAAGTCCTCCAGGGTATGCACGATGATGTCCAGCACTACTTTGAAATGGCAGAGAGCACGGATAATACCATGGTATCACTGATGCATAATATGGTGGCATCAGTTGCACCTGCCATTTGTACACTAGTTAGGACATACCAGACTCAAGATGGACTCAGTCTTATGAGGGGCAGGGAACGGGTTGCTCTGCTGACATGTGGAGGGGAAATCACCTGATACTACCACTGCTTCTCAAGATGATAATGTCAATACTCACAGTGAATGGTCACAGCTCATTTCACACAGGCCGTGTCAATGATCATCTACACCTAGGAGAACTTCATATTCCAGGTCATAGTCATGGTCAAGCAGCAATGTCAGATCAATAACAGCAGGATCAACTTCCTCTAGTAGATTACACCAACAGACTAACTCACCTTACAATCCCATGGTAGCCCATCCTCCAAATCAGTTGCATCATCACCAGGCCTATGAATAGAAGATGTGTATTAGTTGTAATAGGGCTTTGTTTGGGGCTGTGGGGGCTGGTTGCATATATACATTCAGTTATTCCCTTTACAGCTCCTGATTACACCATGTTGTGAATGTGAATCATTTGCAGAACTTTCTGCTTAATTGGAATGGTATTTTATGGAGGAGGGAAGTACATGAATGAATATTGGTCAAAAAACAGTGATACCTGGATTAACATTCCTTCTGATGGCACTCACATAAAAGTGATAATAGTAACGAGAAGACATTTTCAGGTCTAATACATCATAAGTACATGACACATTAAAATTAGCATCCTACCATGTACACTTAACTGCTGCCACAACACCCTCCTTGACTAAGAAAGGATGACAGTTTCTGAAGTCGCAATATATTTTCTATGGTACTAAAAACCATCTGATGTGATGTACCCCAGAATAGAGTAAACAGAAATGGCATATATAACTAAATATTTATTTGTTAACAGTATTGCTTTCTGTTGTATAGTGTATAAATAATTAAAGCAAAAAGTATTCCGTACAGCAGGTACAACTGTAGATTTATTGATTTGATGCCTTTCAGCATCAATGAACAAGAATCAGTGAGCAGTCAGGTAAACAGGTAATAATACAAAACTATTTTAGGATGAAAGAGAATGTTAGATAAATAGTGACAGCAGATCATTCACCACACACTCTGTTTTTTTTTCAGTAACCTGAATATTATGGTCCATATTTCTGGACTAGACACCACCCCTTAACCTGCACAGCTACATGCTGTGCACAAGCCTGCCACATGGGGTCCCTTACTACTGCTGCCATTTGGTCATTATTAGTCAAAGGGGAACTAGAACTGGAAACTGCAGTGAAAGCATGGGTCACTTCATCACCAGACATATTATACAGAAATCAATAAGCAGTAAACTTCCTGCGCACAGTAACTGGGTCATACTGAAAGGTACCCCAGGCTCATCCAGGCACCTGAAATGGTACTTCAGGAGACCAAACACTCTCTCAATGACAATTTGGGTCTGGGACAGGGATGAGTTATATGTCTCCTTTGCAGTTCCAGAAAGATTTCTCGCTGGAGTTATGAGCCAGTGAGAAATCCTTCTGACTGGAGTCATAAGCCTTGACTCCAGTGGATATCCATCATCCACTCAAAAAAAGGAAGGAGAGAGAAGAGGGACAAAACAGGAAAACATTACTATATTGAAATAAATTTTAACATGAACAATTTCTTAAATAACATTAAAAAAGAAAATAAATTCTACTTACCAACTGGATGATCATTGGGCACCCAGTCTTGCAGGAGGATGTAGTAGTGAGGGCTAGTGTGCCAAATATGGGAATCATGTCTACTGTCAAAATGCTGGGCAGAGATGATGGTGATTCACCTACATGAATCACATAATACCTGGCAGTTCATGGAATGGTAGCCTTTCCTATTGTGGACCACTCCCCTGTGGAACAGGAGGGGCCCTATTTGCGACATGTTTGAGATCTATCCCACTGAGTACCTCAGGG
Source organism: Protopterus annectens (assembly GCF_019279795.1). Lineage (NCBI taxonomy): Eukaryota > Metazoa > Chordata > Ceratodontiformes > Protopteridae > Protopterus > Protopterus annectens. Next base: position 1,022,196,315 of record NC_056735.1, read on the forward strand.
AAATGTGCCAGCTCATAAAAGGCACACACAGTCCTGGCCAGGTTTTGAGTTGACACCAGGAAATAGATGTACTCTACATGTGCAAAGAGAACATACAGGAACTGCTTTAGTATAATGGAGGCAGAAGCTTGTGAAATCCCCATCCTGTCCCCAGTATCTCTGGAAGGTCACCATAGCAAGTATAGTGAGGGCTATACACTTTTTGGTGTCCACAGGAATAAGTAGTCCACACATTCCCACAGTGCCCCAAGAGGCCCAAACATGCCCACTAAGACCCATATAATTGCCCTGCCCACTGTAAACCTATCCAGGCTTTCCTGATTATCAAAGGTATAATGAGTAATCCTTTCCTTATATTTTCACCTTCTTGATGGGGAAGTCCCACTGGTCGCAAGTGGTTTTGACCCAGCTGAGACAAGCAACTCCAAACTAGAAATAACGAAGCTCATCACAAGAGATAGAATTTTCATCATTAGCAACACTGATAGATTTTGCAATGCTTCTCTTTTTGCAACACATCTATGACCATCTCAAAAAATTGACTATACATTGCAAAAGGTGTAAAGTAAATTTCACTAGAACACAAAGATTTATGTCTTTCCTCATTTCCATCTCATTATTTGCCCATTTAAGGTCACTGCACATTGGCATAAATGGCCTGAGTGAAATACAGTTCGGCTGCGAACATTCAAGCAATACCCCCAACATCCTTAGCACATTTGCATAACTGGCTATTAATATCAGCCTAATTCTCTAATGTGTTAGACTCATGTAGTTGTACTAGTTTCTATGGTACATTTGTAACACTGTACATGATTGCTGTTTTCCTGTTTATTTCATGTAATTCATAGTGACTGTCTATTGTCTCAGTTTGGGATTGAAATCGGACTTGGATCATTACATAGAACTGGTTAGCAATTTCAATAAATAAATAAATCATAAAAGACTACGGGTATCATGCCTTCTTACAATTTTCAACTGAACTTTTATGCTTAGTGTTTCAATTAGTAAAGGTTTTCATTCATTAAATTAGTTATATTTCCAAATTTACTACTGTTGTAGCTTATTACTTATTGTGTTCTTCATAATTTCTGATTTTCTTGTCATAGTCCAATTTTGTCATAAAAGCAAGGTAATGAAGGCATCTCTGCATGTGTGAGTCTAGAGCTGTTTTTTTTTTATGAGAGTTAGTAGTGAAAGACTGACTTAGCATTAATGATTACCTAAAGACTTTTGTTCAACTATAATAAAGAGGATTCTAGTTGTAGAAAAAAAGCTTTAGAGTTGGGACCACATATCAGCCCTATCTTCCATGCCATAGCATACCTTGTTGATATAAAATGGTTAAGTCCTGACTCTGAGCCAGATAAATTCTTAATTTTGTTGTTGATTATGACATACATGAAATTAAAAGAATTTCAGAAAATGCACTGCAACTGAGCTTGAGATCCAAATATTAAACAAGGCTGTGATAGCTTGGCCAGAACAGAAGACTGACAATGTTAAAGAAATACATCTATATTTTTTTATTAGAAGAGGGGACTAAATGTATAACATGCTTGTAAGTTATGGCTGATAAACTGATAAAGCAAGATCTGTGAAGGAAAGAAGTGCTTGCAAAAAATGAGTCCAACTTTGCTTGAAGAAATGTTTTATTTAAAAATCCTTAAAACATGCAATAGGATACATATTGTTAATATTATAAATATAATGAAGATAAAGTAAAAGAAAACTATATAACTATATTCACTATGTCAAATATTGTCTGGCTGATCTCTAACAGTAAATAATGTAGAGTGAACTTAGACAATAACTAAACTTTCTTACAATAGAATATTAGAGCTCAAAAAGAGAAGAAATAAAATCAGTAATTAATCTAGAAAAGAAGCAGTTATGTTCTGATATAAGTCAATGAAAGAAAGATCTTTAGGCCAAGAATTTTTGTTGATAGTCCAAGGAAAAATTCTGATTTCTTTAATTCTATGCTCTTTGTAAATATTTTCCTTTAATGAGGATAAGAAATCATCAAACTGATGTGCTGAGGGCTTCTTCCAGTTCCTCATTATGTTTTTTCTTGCCACTGCCAAAATTTTCCAAAGTAAATAATTCAAATAATGTTGCATTTTATTAGATTCTGATATACTGAATGACACAGAGGTTTTAGGCAATGAAAATATGTCAAACCATGTTGCTCTTAAAAAATCTTCAATGTTTTCCAAGAAAGGTATAATAAGAAGGGAATCAAAAAGTATGAGGCCAATCTGCATTATAAGTTTCCTTGCATCTCTAACAATTAATGGTCACAGTGTTATTAAATTTAGCTATTCTATTAGGAGTTAAAAAAGATCAATATATAATTTTCCAATTAAAAATGGTTCAATATTGAGACCAAGAGGTGTGCTTTATGGAAAGTAATAGCTGTTTTTTGTTCTCTGCAATTTAGTTTGAATCATGCGTAATAGTAATATATTTCCAGTATTTATCATTAATTTAAATGCTATGTTGTATCATTATCTTATATATGTTGGAGATTATATTTTCAGTACTTAGTTTATTACATAAAATATTCTCTGTAAGATGCATTAAAATTAGTTTATTTTTAAACTGCGACTGAGATAGTACAAGGCATTTGTGTTCTGCATATGTTAACGCATTATGTAAATAAGCCCTCGGTTGTGGATCTAAATTATATTTTTTTTATTAGACAGTTAACATCTTTAGTTTTCAATTAATTGAAACATTGTTGCCAGTACATAAAGTTTTTTAATCTTCAATTATTAATTCTAGGATAACTAGTTTTATTTAAAAAAATATCTTGTTATTTTTATAGGGATAATTAGATCAAAAAAAAGTGTATGATTAATTCTCCCTATGATGATGCTTTTGAATACTTTTTAAAATTATTACTATAGGTTGATTCAGTAGGCAAAGTAATGTTATATTATATTATATTATATTATATTATATTATATTATATTATATTATATTATATTATATGTAATTCTGGGTTACTATTAAAATGTCAAAAAGAAATCTAATTTCTGTTCGACATAACAAAGAAAAACAAGGAAAGTCAAAATGTATTAAATGACACAACATCAAATCAGCTGAACGAATTCAGCAGATTTGACATGTTGCCGAACAGATAATGTGGTGTCCATATAGGAGCTCAGGTAAAGGAAACTCCTATACCTAACATCACGTTTGCCCGTGCACCAACCTGTGGGGGCTGTGTCCCCCACACCCCCTGCTAACTATATATTCCAACTCTGAGATTGCACTACAGTGAGAAAAAGGATGAATTTCCCAAACCGCACTGTACCGCCATCGCTGTACAGTACTTCGCGTTTATATTAGCAAATGCACAATGCATTCACTGATATAAACTTTTGAACATTTAGATGTTCAGCAAGATGGAAATTCAAACATCCAAGTTTTGAGTTTTCCATCTGTGAAGCATCTCCCTTCAAACTTTTTATAGTAAACCTATAATTTCATATATAAAATCAAACAAGATTATCTTTTGTAGTGTAATTAGTTGTATCAATTTTCTCTTTTTTTTATCTTGAAAAAGGGCTAAATGCCAATCTTTCCAGTTAGAATTATGATTTGGGTCAACATATTTAATGATACTTTTAGCAGTCACTGATTTTGTATAAGTGTTTAAGTTAAGAAAGTTAATTCCTCCTAAATCTAAAGATTTAATATGATGTAGTAGAGCTATTCTGGATTTTCTGTGAAACCAAAGGAGTTTTAATAATGCATTATTAGTTTCCTTCAGATGAGATTGGTCAGGTAATAAAGCTAAAACATGTATGACATACATTATCTTAGTGAATAAAATCATTTTTATAAGTTGCAGTCTGTCTTGAAAGGAAATTATCATTTTATTCTATTTAGTAGTCAAATCAACTTAGCAATAGTTTTCAGATTTTTTATAGTTAATATACTTAGTGTCTTCAGTTGTGTCCATTATATTAACCTCTAAGTATTTTAGTGCTGAAGTATACTCTCCAATTATGTTATTCTTACATACTCATGAAATTGTTTTTTTTTTGTTTAAGAACAAGTGTGATTTTTGTATTATAAAATTTTATTCCTGAAGGTAGTTTGAATTTTTAATAATATGTCTGATTTATTTAAATATAAATTGTTTATTTGGCAGGGTTAATGGAATATCATCAGTAGATATCACTAATTTAGAGCTATGTTTATGTGATGTCTCTATACATTTTATGTTCTCATTATTTCTAAAGGAAATAGCTTAGAATTTGATGGCTAGAACAAGGATTGTATGGGATAAAGAACAATCTTGCTTAGTTCCCCTAGTCAAAATAATTGGTTCAGATGTGAATGGGAACAATTCAACATCAGCCTTATTGTTAGTGTATATACTCTGTAAAAATGAAGGCAAATTCTTTGGGAAAATTAAATGTATCACTTTAAATAGATATCTCCAGTTTAAGGTGTCAAACTCCTTTTCACTATCAAAACTCACAAATAAAGCTTTTTCATCTCTATTATTAGAATATTTAAGAGAGTTAAAACTCTTCTAATATTGTCATGAGTTTGTCTTTTATCCAGGAAGCCAATTTGATCTGTATTTATCAAGTACATTAAGGGATCATTTAGTCTATCATTGAAGATAGATATAAAGCTTTTATAATCATTATTTAAGAGAGAAATTAATATGCAAAATGAGCACAACTGGGGATTTTTATTTTGTTTTCATATCTGAGTAACTGCACAGTATCCACAAGATGGATGAATAACTTCCTTATTTGAAAATTTTGAAGAGGTTTATGAAAGGGATTAATAATGGGTGAGGAAAATAGTTGATATATTTCAGATATGATTCCATCCATACCAGGAGCTTTGTTAGTTTTATGTTGTTTATTTTATTGGTTATTATTGTTATTGTTTTTTCAAGTTTGTCTTAATTTCAGGAACAATCTTTTCTAGAGATGAAATATCTAAGTTTAATCCTGCATTTAAATGTGAATGTTCTGGTTTATAATTTAAAGCTGAATAATATTTTAAAGAAGTTTAATATGTCTCCAATTTCAATGTAAGTTTTATTATTTTTTGTAGTCTTTATTTCAGTGATTATATCAATTTTGTATTGAATTTTAACTCTTCCAGATATGTTATGTGTATCTTTAGGGGTCATAGCAAGCAAATTTATTTCTAAAATTACTATAGCTATAACTGTTTTATGTGTAAGTATATCTAAATATTTCTTATTTAAGTTGACTATTATATCAGTTGAATTTTTTATCAGTATCTTTATAGTTGGCTTTAACTTTTTGCAGTTCATTTTGTATATTTATCAAATTGAATTTCCATGCTTTTCATTTGCATTTAAATAATGATTTGCTATATATATATAAATACATATACACACACACACACACACACACACACACACACACACACACACACACACACACACACACACATATATATATATATATATATATATATATATATGTGTGTGTAGGTCTACTTCACATAATCAAGCATCCAAATGTTCAACTTTCATATAGCCGACAGTATATGAGCGAACATTTGAATGTTCAAAAATGTGAAAAAAAATAACAAAAAAAACTAAACAGTGTTAGCAGGAGGCAAGCCTCCTGCACCTCCCACCCCCCTGCTATTTAAATATACCAACTCTGAGATCGGACTACATTGTGGTAAAGGGAAGTCTTCCCATTCCATGCTCTATGGAAATCCCCATTAAGACCATTCAAACTTTTAAAAGTTTGATCATATTTTCTCGGCCATATGAAAGTCGAGCTTTTAAAAGTTTGACCATCTGAAGGGGACCCATATATATATATATATATATATATATATATATATATATATATATATATACATATATATATATATATATATATATATATATATATATATATATATATATATATATATATATATATATATATATATACTTAAAAAAATCTGCTTCAGGGAGTATCCATGATTTATATTTTTTTTAACTAGGTTATATATGTTGGTATTCTAGAACTATATGGGAGTTTCTTGAAATTAGTTTGAAGTATTAGAATAAGGGCATTGTGATCAGAGATTGTATTGGGTATAATATTGAATTCTATTAACTTAGTTATTAAATCTTTAAAGACTATTATTTTATCAATTCAAGTTTGCATTCCATAGTTAGAAGGATAAGGAGTAAAATTAAAATATTTGGTGTCTTTAAATGGAATGTACCTTTTAAATTTAATAGTTTTATACAGTTTTAAGAGTTTTTATAAATGAAGTAAGCTGTAATTTTCTTCTTGCATTGGTTTCTATATTACTTAATATACAGCTAAAGTCTCTATCTATTATTAGGTTACCTTTTGTCAATATTTAGTATAGTATTTAAACGCTTCTTAGATAGAAATAGATCCATTCCAAAGAACCAATATAAGAAGCAACATTAGACCATCCCCAGGATTTAATAAACTCTGTGTAGGTACTATGTAGACACTACATGGAATGTATCCATCTTCACGGCCAGTCTCCCTCGGCAGCCTGCCATGCATCTTAATGATGGAGTGATGCTGAGGGAGAGCCAAGGAACATGGATATTGAATCAGTGTAGTCTGATTCCTTTTTTCTTTTTTTAATTAAAAATGCATGTTTGCACAGCACAGAGTACAGCAATGCCAAGTTGTGTGCACATATAGAGTGCAGACACCTGACAGACATCTAAAAATAGAAACCAGATGTAATTAATAAGCATAATGACATTTTATGAGTTTTATTTATTTATTTTTTTTTGTTTTTATATTTTTTATGTGGCGTCTGCATGGCATGGCATGATGCTCAGCATTGCTCAGTGGTTTATGTGAAGGTATACCGGATTTCTTAATATCCACATAGCTTAATGGGTAGAGTTACAGCTGTATGTGTAGTAGGTCCAGGGTCTGAATACAGAGAAGTCAGAAGTTGTCTATATTTTGGTTGCACACATTACAGACAAACTTCTAAAATATGGCTCTGCTGCACTCTAATAAGCATGGCTCATTCGTGCTAAGCACCATGTAAACAATTAAACAGCTGCCAAAGTTTGCACGGTGCTCAGCTTCGCTAAAACCATGGTTGTGCATGATTGCATACTGTTCAGTACTGCTTGGCTGATTTGCTCACTGCTAATCAATGCTGTGCTTTTTTTAATGATGTTCAATGACATGTAAGGGCAGGAAAACAGCCTATATAAAGTGTGCTAGGTGGGAATTCTGCAGAAACCATTGCAGTTTATCATCTGTCAATATGGCTGGTGGTGTTGGATAAGGTGTGTGCTTTTGGGCGCAGCAGTGCGATATTCAGGAGTCCAGGGTCATGGTTGGAGTCCTAGTAAAAAAACATGAGGATAGGCTGCTACAGGGAAGTTTCCAGGGATCAGAGTGTAAGGCGGAGGCTTGGAACTGTCTGGCCAGAGAACTCACCAGTGTTACTGGTATCTTCCTCACAGCTGAATAGTGTCACCACCACCATGACAACCTGAAAAGAAGAAAGAGGGGAACCTTGGACACCTGGGTCCAAAAAGTAAGGACAGGGAATGCCACATAAGTATATAAGTACTTTTTCCTCTGTTTTAATGATGTGTAATCTAAATGTGTGCAAAATCGGTATGCATAATGGTGTGCTTTTCTCCCAACTGCAATTGAGATGGCTCATAATGTCGAGTCTCATGCCAGGTTGCGCTGAAAGCATGGTGAGTATGGATGTATTATGCCAAATGTAATGCAGTAAGCAAGAAAGAGTAAAGCATTAACTGCAATAAAGTATATACAATAAAGTCTGTAGTGCAATAAAGTTGGAATTAGAGTTGTAGTGCAATAAAGCTAGAATTAGAGCTGTAGTGCAATAAATGAATAATAACAACTGTAGTTCAATAAAAACAAGAAACTACCAATAACAGCAAGAAAAATGGTGTACAGTAGATCTGTCTTGTCATAACCATTGCAGTAGAGCTGTATGCATTGAGTCTGTAAGGTAAGGTTGCTGCAGTCAAGTATAACACTGTAATAGCTGCAGAATAGTTGCAGAATACACATTTAATGGCTGGAAATGGTATTGCTTAACTCATAGTACTGCTAAAGGCTTTCCCTAGGCCAATACTGGTCACATAATGTTATGTCTTCTACAGACATCACGTAATACAGGTATATGGGTGAGATAGCACACTCCACAGCCAGATATTGTGTGTGTGGACTTCACATATATTGCAAACCAATAACAATAATATTTGTTCACCTGTATTGTTGAAAGTGAAATAAAGCTGTAGTAATATATGCAGTATGGTTGTATACCATGTGCGTGTGTTCTATTGGTACTGCAGTCTAGCAAAACACTGTAACAGTACTAGAATGCTAGAGGAAAGTCCTGTAACTTTTATTGCACAATTCATAGAATGTTTCCAGGTGGTAAGTATCAGTCACCCTGTAGTCAGCAGTGCCTGAGTAGCTCAGTCTGTTAAATTGCTTGTACACTATACATTGTGCCACACACAGTCCTGGGTTTGAATCAAGTGCTATGTAGCACTACATTTTCAGTGTCAGTCATGTAATGCTCATAATTTCTCTCTCCCCAAGAACACAAAAATGTGATGGGTGAGTTAGCCCATATTATGTGCAGATATTGTTTAGATCTCATAAAATGCTGCACTCAATAGCATGAATGTGTGCATCAGCTTTGTTGATTCAGAAATGAAACTGTGTAATCACAGCATGGCTGTATCTCTTGTTTGCCCATACTAAGCTGCTGCAGTCAATTATTAGAGTATTTGCTGATAGTTGGCTAGTTTAATTACTGTACATAAAAGTGCCTCTCAAGTGTCAAAAGTTCTCTTAATGTAATTAGAACTGACTAGTCTGTCTGTCACGTGTTTACCAGATAAATTAATACCTCGAATGCAATGTATTACCAAATTTGTTTACAGAACATCCTGGTAGTTATATAAGTCCGTATTATGTGAAACCATTCTGATTAGTTCTGTACCTGCATTTTTTACTGCTTGCCCCTTATTACCTTATGCTATCAGGCTGAAAGGTATGCATGTGCTACAACAGCTATAGGAGAATTGTAGTCACTGTAATCACAACTGTCAGTACCCACCAGTAGATGTATGTATGACCAGTGCTGTCAGGGATATTATCTGCAGTCTCACTAATGGAATGTTTTTCTCTCGCTCCCCACCCTTTATCTTAATTTATTCATTATTGTAATGTATTATTATTATGATTTAATATTAACATATTTTGTTTAATTAACTATAGTTTGGAAATGTGGTTAATTATTGTTATGTTTTATTATAATTTACTATTAATATATTTTGCTTACCATGCTGACTATTACACATAATATACATTAGTATGTATTTGAATTAATAAAAATGTTCTATTCTGTTAATGTGAGCAATGGCTTGGTTGTTACTAAACATAATGCATTGCTTTACCTCATGTCTCACAGCACGTCAAGGTAGGCCAGTTCCAGCTGATCCTCCTAACTTGCCTCAACTAGCCGTGGCACCCAGTGTTGATCTTTCTGTTGCCCCTGCACTACCTGTGGTGTTGTGTAGTGGGAGCAGTGGCAGAGGGAGAGTGGTCACCTGTGATGTCCTGGTGTGCAGAATAGTTCACCATGGCTATGACCAGTGCCTGTGTCTGATTGAGGGCATGCTGGCCAGTCTTGTGGAGCAGTAACACTGATGCCCAGCCTCCAACACAGCCACCCTCTGGGTAGTGAAGGAGCAGTACCCATGGTCCCATGAGTGGGGACGTGATTCATGCTGCTGCTATGTGGAGTAACATGAGACTCGGATTCCACAACACTCTCCCCATCAAAGGTGTTCACCCCCTTCATTTGTGACAGACTTCCCCTGTCTACTGTCTTGCCTGTCTTCTCTCTCTGCAAATGCTTCCTCATCTACCTAACTAACCTCCCCCACACATACTTATGTTCCTTCCCCAACATTCCACTCTCACCTTAAAAAAATGGCACCTGTCCCAAAAAAAAAAATATTGCCCTATACATAGATCTCTATTTCAAACGTGTCAGCTGGACACATGCAATACTATCCAATTGGCTTGTCAACACAATTACGTTGTCCTCACCCCTCTCTCTGGGGTTTGAGAATCCAAATTCATGTACAAATCTGTCAAAGTGCACAGTTGTTGCTTTACAAGAAATGGATAGCTATGGCTCTTTCCTACACCCTTCCTGCACATCCCTCCCTGCCTTTTAATATGTTTTTCCCCTGCTTGTCCCATTTCACCTCTTTCATGTCTCCCTTTTTTCTTTTCTTTATATTTTTTAGCTCAGGTTTGGGCATCACTCTATGTCATGCAGCTTTGCTTAGCTCAGCTAAATACAGCTATAATGAGTATATGTGCTTTTAACATTGCAAGTCACATGTACAAAAAAAACACCTCTGCCATGTTTCAAACCCAAACCCATCACACCTGCAGCACACTGCATTAACCCACCAAGCCACACATCTCTTAAGTAAACAGGTTGTTTATCTCATTCACTCCAATGGAGCTCAGGAAGTTTTACACTGTAACTTCCAATGGGCAGAGTGTAAGCCTTTTGGCAGAATCAAATTATGTCCTTACATTTCAAACAAATATCCATATCTCTGGAACGATAAAGGTTATGAAATAAGTATAAAAGGCAAACTATTCAGCACAAACTATTTTTATAGTTGTAGTATTCTTTAGGTTCTAGGTCTTAAACTGAATTGTATAAGTCAGTAAACACTGGAACTATTACATTTGTAATATTTTGTAAACAGCTTATGGTATCTCAGCAACCATATAAGATGCATGCATAATGTCGGTAGCTTTTATTCATCTAGCTGAGAGCTTTCATATGAGGCTAAGGAGTTCTGTCTGTGTTACTTGGTTCTTGAGATATTTAGTGAAATGCAAAAATTATATCTATAGAAATTAATACCATAAAAACAACAGTTAATATCTATTTACCTTCACTAGACAGAGGTAAAATATTAATGCAATTCAGTTTGCTATTGTGTAAGATTTAAGATGAAATACTTTAAAACCTTGTGAATAGCATGGTTTTGGAATTATTGATGGAAATAGGAAGAAGCTATATTTGACGCCTATAGGCAACAGTAGGAGTTAACTGCAAATGCACCTGGAGGCGTCACTCGGATGTAATAAGTTAAACAAAAAATAGCAAATGCCACTTAATGTCATTGCTACTACAGTTGTATGACATGCCTGTGTTGTGACATGGCAACGGTGTCATTGCACACAATCACATCTGTCATTGTGTGCCATTGCACACAATGACAGATGTGATGACTGCCACATTCAGCATACCAATGCCAGTCTAGGATGTACATCCAAAACCTGTCAGTATTGGCTGTACAACAGTGAACGCATCCACATCTTTCCGACCAGTGACATTCGAAAGCTGCAGTACACTCTGTGTTTAATCCATATATCCCATGGTTCTATAACAAGTTGTAAAATGCTCTAACAGGCTCGAGGAAACACATGGCTACAGTGAGGCAAGCACCCCTTCCAATCAGTGTGTACAGGACATGCCAAGGCACACATGTAGCACAAGTTGGCTGTATGTAGATGTGCACACTTACCTATGCAATAGTACATACTACCGATCACAGTACGTGGTGCAAGCAACACACATGGTGTCTGCTAATACTATAATTTTAGGATGTATTATGCTTGATGACATACTCAAGCCTTGTTATAGTCAGTCTTTTGGGAGGCCACATCACTTGCTACAAATAAAGCACTGCAAAACCCTACATATATCTAGGCTACCAAGGTTATGCCACATGGATATATACACACACACTCCAAGTGGGCTGGAGTGAGATTAGAATCCCTACCTATCTAGTTTTATACATTACAGATACAGTACAGATGGTGCTTATCACATGTTCCCCAGCTTACATGTGACACTACACTTTCAACTGGTAGTCTTAGGTTGCCTGACATCATCAGACCTTGTAGAAGAGGGCAGTGTGGCAGCTAGCAGCAAGTTACAGGACCAAAAAGTGTATAACCATTGCAAGTGGATAGCTCATTAGGGCATGTCCATTCATTTGCAGTGAGATACATACACACTCTGACATAGTCATGCACCAAGTGGTCTGGTGTGAGATTTGAAGCCTTACTTATCTAGTCTTATACACTATAGATCACAGTACTTATTGAATGCACCACAAGTTAAGTCTGTTGCATGTGTGATGCAGGCACAAGACTTGTGCATTATACAAACTAGGCCTGTTTTGACCAGCATCTGTGGCCTGCAGTGTGATATTGCTTCATACTGTTATCTGCATCTAGTATCCTAGCAGTGGGATAATGTCTATATGTGGCTGCTCACAGTTACATAGGCATACCCGGAGCCAGGAACAAGTTGCCCTGTCCATACTTGCGATAATAACATTATACTATACAGCATCTACTCACCTGTGTCTGCCTATGTGGTGACATCCAGCAGGCACAGGGTTCTGTGGGTAAATGGAATTTGTACTGTAGCACCCTAGCTTAGATCCTTTGAGCAACAGTATGGCTGTGTGATAATGGAGATTTGCTCAGCATTATTAGGGCATGTCGGACAATACAGACATCCACATGCATATTTCTGTATATCAAACTCTAGAAATCCAATACCAAAAGACAGAAATTAACATTTATTGCAAAGCTTTTGGGTCACAAATACCCTTCCTCAGTGATACTATCATAACAATGAAACATACAACATTTAGGGTGTTCATAGGTTCATAGGTAGGTAGTAGGCTATGGGCCTTAGGACCTATATAAGCCTAGCCATAAGGTACCCTGGCTTTCGCCACCCAAGAAAATAATTTTCCTGTGCCACTGTCGAGCAGAGCCACAGAAGTGATCCCTGGGGTGAATTTCCTATCTCACATCCAATCATCAAGATTTTTCCTGAAGAGTGCTAATGAGGAGCTTTGTTTGATATAGATAGGTGGTTTGTTCCACGGTATGGGAAGTCTCTGGGACAGGAATCTATCCCTCCAACATGTTCTGTTTATTGTGGTGACAAGGTTTAGGTCCCTAGAGCGTGTAGCTCAGAGGGATTGGGATTTCTTTAAGTGGAGCATGTCCAAAACCTCTGGGTTTGACATAGCTTTGTGTGTTAGGCAGAGATCGCCTCTGAGTAGGCGATATGCGATGGAGTAAGACTGCACTTTTTTGAGACAGTCTGCGTAGGGCATCTGCTTGAGGCCGGTAATCCTCTTTGTGAGGTATTTCTGCAGCCTTTCCAGTTGTTGTAGATGTCTTGTGAGGTACATACCAAAAGGGGCATTGTACTCTATAATGGGTCTAATGAGTGACGAGTAGAGGGGGAAAAATGACCTCTTTTTTCCTGGATGAGAAACCTTTTGTCATGAGGTGTGCCACATAGAAGGATTTCCTGACTACTGTGGCAATGTGATTATCAAAGGAGAGACTACTGTTCCCCTGTGTCCCAAGGTCTCTTATCACACTTTCAGTGTTAAGTAGACTACCACCTACATGGTAGTTCATGGGTATGGAGTTTTTACCAAAAGGGATGAATATGCACGATCCAGCCTGTGTATGTTGTACCCAGGTGGTAACACTTCATTGTCTGTAGTGCTAGGTTTTAACCAGGTTTCAGATAAACAGAGAATCTCAGGGGAGTGGGCATCCAGAAGTGCATGCAATTCATGTACCTTGTTATTAATGCTTCTAATATTGAGATGACAGGCTAGGAGAGAGTTAGTTGGCCTATTAATTGTAGGTTTGTAGCTTAGCTTGCAAGTAGAGGGGGGTATGTGTATCTGAAGTGGGTGAACCAGGGTTGGGGTGAATATCACCACCAAGTATTAGGTTAAGTCTATACTTGGTGATGAACTTCAGGAATTTGTTTATTAGTTTGTGGTAGTGTTTGGATCTAGAGCTAATGTGCCTGGGGTTGAGATGGTGATAGACTGAACAAGATGTTGGATTGGACCTGGGACTGTAAGTATGGTTGAAGGTGGGAGGATTTACAGCTGGGGTGGTAGTATGGCCTTTCGGGACCTGAAATCCTGTGAGAAACTGGTTTTCATACAAGGTAAGGAGGTATGGTGCGAACAAGAGGGGTAGTAAAGAGGAGTAATGTTGAATCGAACCAAAGACCAGTAAAACAAGATGTGATATCCTGGGTATCCAGAAGCTTTATTGTTCACACTGAATTATGATAAAGATAAAAAAACAATAACTTGACAACAAATACTGAGCGCTTTCACCCGCTACAAATATGCGGGTTTCTTCAGAGCACAAGCATAATGTCTTGACACCAACCTTATGTAGTAATACACTTAGATGCATTGATTGAATAATCATTTAATTGTTAAGCAACGCCTTTTGTTCTATTAAATGGTTAACCCTTAACTAACACTTTTATTCTTAGAAGAAGTGTGAAGTTTGTGTAAAATTTGAAAAGACTATGTAGTAATGCAGTACGATTCATGAGGGCATAGGGCTGGAAAATGTATGTGTGTGTACACCTACTTGGGATAGCTATCCAACAAGTAGCACCAAGCTTGGTTACAATCATACATATGTACAATACTTAAATGTTAGAAATAAATCCAGCGTTATTAAAATGTTTTAAAATATTCTGACATATAATATATCCCTTTTTAAGGGTTATATTTAGTTAAATAAAAAATATATATAAATATAGATGCAATTGTAATAAATACAATATAAAATTAATTAAATAATAATAAATACATATGTTTGAATAGAAGTGTGTGTATGTGTATTTGTGTATTAATAGTAATATTAAGTATGTATATAAATAATACATAAATATGTGAATATATAAATATAAAAATATATAAATATATAAATATAAATATTAAAATACTGAATTAGTAATATAATAATATGGTCATATAATGAATGCTGAAGCCAACACTTCAGCATTTAATAAACTTAAAAATGCCTTATACGTCATATGTAATACAGTGTATTCTATCACTCACTTGATATGTAACATTTTAAAATTTAGTATTTAAAAACATAAAAGTACATTTCATAGTTTTACAGAAAACACACATTTGTTCATGAAGACATAATCATACGCAAATAGATTTGTACTTCAAAATACTAGCAATGCTAATGTGCCCATTCAATCCCGGTGTGGCGCTAGCATTAAGTCTGAGCTGCCACAGGCATTCCTTTGTTAGTAGTAAATTTTCTAGGTCACCTTCCTTTTCCCAGGGGTTTTGTATTCTATCTATAATGAAAAAAATGAATCTTTTAAAGTTGCAACATGTAGTACTGTGAACATAGAGAGCATTAGTTTCTTTTTTATGTTTAATGTCTCTTATATGTTCCATAATTCTTTCTTTTAATTTTCTCTTAGTTTTTCCAACATAATATCCAGGACATGAAATACAACTAGCTAGATAAACAACCATTTTTGTGTTACAATTACATTGTCCCGGGCATTGGAGTGTTCGCCCATAATCATACACTGTGCAATAGGGTCCATCATTGATGTATTTGCAACTTTTACAAAACCCACATTTCTTCATTTTGGATATTTTAAATCTAGAAACACTACTTTCAAAAATCTCCTTTAGGTTAGTTCCCCTACTGTATGTTATTCCTGGATATGAACCTAGGATATCTTTAAATTCTTTCTTGTTATTAAACACACAGTTCCAAGTGTCATTCAAAATTGTGACTATTGCCTTTGAATTGTCATTGTAGGGTATAATAGATGCATCCTTCTTATTTATAGGCTGAGGTTCTTTTAATCTATTATTCAAACCATTAAGAAGTATCGGTTTGAATTTAGTGTCCCTATTGTTAGACACCTCCTGAAATACTAAGTCTAATAATTTCTGCGGGTAACCCCTTTCAAAAAACATTTCCATTAAAACTCTAGTTTCTTCCAAGAAGTTTTGGTCATCACTTATAATATGTGAAAGTCTAACCATTTGACCTTTCACCAAGTTTTTCTTCTGGAAGTACGGATGGTAACTTTCGTAGTGCAAGTAGCTATTAGAATATGTCTTTTTACGGAAAATGTTTGATTCAATCTTGCCGTTCTTATTATACATCCTAATATCTAAATAGTCACACTGTTCATTGTGTGTTTGAAATGTAAATTTAAGAAAGCAGGTACTTGTGTCTAAATAGTGTATAAAATCTTTTATGTCACTTTCTTCACCTTTCCAGAAAATCAGGATATCATCCAAAAATCTAACATAAAAAATAATGTTCTCCCAATAGTTAGATGTAAAAACATTTTCAATTTCCCATTGCACCAGGACTAGGTTAGCATAGGTGGGGGCACACCTAGCCCCCATTGCTACTCCTGTACATTGTTTATAGTATTCACCTTCTAGGAAAACACAATTGTTATTTAGGATCATTTCCATAAAATCCACTAAAAGTTTTCTTTTTACAGTGTGAAGTCCACTATGTTTGTCCAAAATCTTCTCAAAATGTACCAACCCTTCATTGTGTGGTATAACACTAAATAGGTTAATAACGTCAACTGTTATCATAGTGTATTTGACTCCTGTGTGATTCTCATTAAATTCTCTTAATTTTTCTAAGCAATTCCAGGAGTCTTTGATTATGTGTGGAAAATTCATGCTAATACCTTTACAATGTACATCTACAAATTTGGCTATAGTTTCAAGTTTAGAATTTTTCGCTGACACTATTGGTCTAAATGGTGGATTTTGAATATCTTTGTGTACTTTGGGTATGCCAAAGATCGTAGGGGTGATGGGGTGTTCAACAACTAAGAAGTCATATTCTTGTGTGTTGATCATGCTTTCCATTAAGCAATCATATAGTACCCAGTCTATCTTGGTGTATGCTCCTTGTACTTCATATTTAGAAACTTTTGTATATGTTTCTTCGTCTTCTAACATGGTTACCATTTTGTTGGTATAGTCTAACTTTGTCATGATAACAACCCCACCACCCTTATCTGGCTTCATAATTCTATACTTATTATTACCACAAAGTTCTGCTACGCAGGATCTCTCAGTGTCAGTAAGGTTGTCATTTTTCATATGTTTTTTCTTCAATTCCCTGCGTATTTATGACTCACAGAGTGCTTCAAAAACTTGTATAACCGGATTGTTAGGTGGTATAAATGTACTGGATCTTTTCAGTGTAATGGACCCTCTGTCAATATCAACTGGTGCCTGTTCCTTAGCAAAAAACATTTTTAAGCTTAGTAACCTGACATAAATTTTTAAATTAATGAGTGTCTTACCTATATCGCTTTTAAAATAAGGAACAAATGTAAAACCCCTTTTAAACAGGGTAATATGGCCAAGGTTTAAATTCAGTTCACTATAGTTGTATATATTGAAACCACCATTAGTAATGACATCACACACATCATGGTTATTTGTCTCAGAATTTTCACCTTTTGTAATAGTGTCACCTGGATAACTAGACTGTGACATGTTCCCCACACTTAAATCAAAAGGAAGGTTGTTATATTCACTGACATTTTCACTCAAATTATCAGTGTGACTAATGGCGTTTGGCTCAGGAAGTACAGTAGTATTAAATATTAAACTGTTAAATGTTTCCTTTAGTAGTAATGGGAGTTTGTCCTGAAGTGTGCTTTCCTCCCTTGATTCAAGTACTGATTCTTCCCTTCCTGATACCTGTCTTTTATTCTCTCGGACCTCCTTAGAGGGGGTTGTTCTAAAAAAACATCATTGTCTCTGTAAACATCCCTTTGCAATGCATTTCCATTGTGGTATCCATAATTGTTTCCACTATTGTTTGTATTAAATGTAGCTTTATCCCTGTTCAAGTCAAAATTTGCATCCTTATTGACAGAAAACTTTGTTTTTTCATTGTAATGTACAGATAATTTAAAATCCTTAAAATGATGATATGCCCTCTTGTTAACATAGTCATTACTGTCCCTAAATAATTTTTTATTCTTAAACTGTAAACCTCTCATGACAAAACTGTCAATCTCTTTTAAAACATTATCCATCCTGTATTTATTGTGTTCAAATAACAAGTCACTGTGAATACTGTTATCCAGTTCTACTAATTTCTCATTTAATTTATTCAGTATATGGTTGTTATTTTTAATAATTAGTTTTAACAGTTCAAGACCAGTTTTGTCAAACAGTGATAACAATTCATTGAAAACAACACTATCACTGTTAAAACCAAAAGGCAGTTTAAAAATGCGCAAACCTTTAGGAACTTGTTCCAGCTCCAAAGACCTTTCAAGGAATGCGTTGTCCATTTGTATAGTTTTAAACTGCTTCAAAATTATTTCAAATTCCACGATCTGTTGATTCAAGGAACCCATGTCTTTCATACTGCCCCTAGGTATACTTTTAAAAGTAGGTGCCTGTAGTATATCCTTGATGTTTTCCCATCTGCAGTTGTGGTCATTAGTACATCTCCCATCTCCAGCGTTCGAATTCGCACTCTGAGGCATACCAGACCTTGAGTTCACTTCCTTCTTCCTCTTGTCACCTCCTATAGAGTTCGAAGAACCATTGCTGGCCGACGGAGCATTGGGACTGTTACCCGGTGTGGAGTGAAGTGTAAAAAGTTGTTCCTGCGATTCCGTTAATGTGATGTTGAGATCAACGTCATTGTTTTTAGTAGTACAGTTCCCTTGAATCAATTGTATTAGGCATTGCGTCGCTTCTAAATGTTGTTTGAGTAATACCTCCATAATAGATATAAGGAAATGTGTGTGTTGGTATCGGTGCCGATGTCACGACTATAGAGCCCAAAGAGATAATAAATAAAGTAATGCTTTCACAGCAAAATAGTCCGTTTCGATGCCGGTGCCGGTGTCAAGACTATAAAGCCCAAAGAAATAATGAATAAAGTAATGCTTTCACAGCAAAATAGTCCATTTAAAATAGTGTGACAATCTTGCCTCCTCGATGCCCTGGAATCACGTTCACGGCTGTGATGTTGAATCGAACCAAAGACCAGTAAAACAAGATGCGATATCCTGGGTATCCAGAAGCTTTATTGTTCACACTGAATTACGATAAAGATAAAAAAACAATAACTTGACAACAAATACTGAGCGCTTTCACCCGCTACAAATATGCGGGTTTCTTCAGAGTACAAGCATAATGTCTTGACACCAACCTTATGTAGTAATACACTTAGATGCATTGATTGAATAATCATTTAATTGTTAAGCAACGCCTTTTGTTCTATTAAATGGTTAACCCTTAACTAACACTTTTATTCTTAGAAGAAGTGTGAAGTTTGTGTAAAATTTAAAAAGACTATTATTATTTAATTAATTTTATATTGTATTTATTACAATTGCATCTATATTTATATATATTTTTTATTTAACTAAATATAACCCTTAAACAGGGATATATTATATGTCAGAATATTTTAAAACATTTTAATAATGCTGGATTTATTTCTAACATTTAAGTATTGTACATATGTATGATTGTAACCAATCTTGGTGCTACTTGTTGGATAGCTATCCCAAGTAGGTGTACACACACATACATTTTCCAGCCCTATGCCCTCATGAATCGTACTGCATTACTACATAGACTTTTTAAATTTTACACAAACTTCACACTTCTTCTAAGAATAAAAGTGTTAGTTAAGGGTTAACCATTTAATAGAACAAAAGGCGTTGCTTAACAATTAAATGATTATTCAATCAATGCATCTAAGTGTATTACTACATAAGGTTGGTGTCAAGACATTATGCTTGTACTCTGAAGAAACCCGCATATTTGTAGCGGGTGAAAGCGTTCAGTATTTGTTGTCAAGTTATTGGTTTTTTATCTTTATCGTAATTCAGTGTGAACAATAAAGCTTCTGGATACCCAGAATATCGCATCTTGTTTTACTAGTAAAGAGGAGTATATCATTACCTGTGATTCAGCTAGTGAGTTAAGGAACTGTTTTACCTGGTGATGCAACACCAGAAGATAGAGTGGTGAGGTAAAGGTACTGGAAGGGGGATGGGAGAATGCCAGATGAAAGCTAATAGGTGCTATTAAAATGTAGGTATAAGAATTGGGGTGGGAGGAATTATCCCATATGAAAGCAGATAGGATCTAGAAAGTGGGGGAGTGGCTATAATACTATAAATTTAAAGGTACTGGGGCGGGAGGGGAGCGAACAGAGCCCAAGCGTAGCGAAGGCGAACGTAGTGGGGCTATTGTAGTTTATAAGGTTTCCTAAGGTGTCCTAAAGCTATAAGTTAAGTATTATAGTTCTTAATGTAAGAGTCAGTTTACTTAAGTTACAGGGGAAGGAGGCAAACACTTAAGTAGAAAAAAAAGAGCCCTATGGCTGACCAAAATGGTGACCTGCTTAATTACACAGCACTGTAAGTGAAAGCTTAACTAATGTTTATTGTGTGAAACCTACTCTGCTTAAATGCTATGAGAAACTGATTTTGTTATGGTGACCAATTGCAGTCCTGTAGACTCAGTTTTGAAGGGAACTGTAGAGTTCAACTAGGAAAAGAGAAAAGCAGAGATTCTAGGGTAAGCATGAAGGCAACAGCAGGCAGTTATTTTATAATAATACATTCAGAAAGGTTTGAGTGTTGGAGGATAAAGTAGCACACTTCAGAATGAACTAAGATTTATAGCTAAGAAACCTAAGCAAGAGAGCAATGCAGTAAATAAACACTTGCCAGATTTTAAAGATATACCAGAACAACTAAATCAATTGTTCACAATTATACAACTGGAAAATTGCCAGTAAATGCACTTCAGGTATAGCTAGCCCATGTTATTCAGGTCATAAAAGCACTTCTTCAATGTGTGTGCAATTTAAACATTAAAAACACATGCAGCAAGTAGGAGCTCTGATTATACACTTTCTCTTGGTACAGTTTCAGTTTAAACACAAATAGTACCACAGAAATTCAGTAAAGTCACTAGCTACTTATAGAGCCTCTGCAAAAAAATAGAGCAGTCTGTGCAGAATCAGAATTTAGCAGCAAGTCATCCAGTTACACAAGAAACAGTAAAAGGTCCATACAATGAAGAAACTTACATTAAGTCACACCAGGTCAGCCAAGGGGGGAAGAGAGAGGGAAATCCTAAGCACATAGATTTGAAAATGATGCCTGTACTGAATTGTAGCAGTTTAACCTGTTTGAGGAAAGAGGGGGTTGGGGGAAAAGAGAAGGCAGTAGGAGTGGTTACAGGGAATACCCTGATTGACTCAAGACACCACATCAGAGGTAAGTTGAATGTAAGGGCCTAAAATCTGCACTCAGCACTATAATGTTATTTGCACTCAGTACTTTAATTTTAATGTTACTTGCACTCAGCACTGTAATTTCACTTATGTTTAGCAGGAAAGACAGACCGACAGTATACAATTTTGGGAATTTTTACATGGGTTACTTGTTCAAATGTCAGGCTATTGCAGTTTACAAGGTTTCCTAAGGTGTCCTAAAGCTATACAGTAAGTATTATAGTTCTTAATGAAAGAGTCAGTTTACTTAAGTTACAGGGGAAGAAGGCAAACACTCAAGTAGAAAAAAGAGCCCTGTGGCAGAACAAAATGGTGACCTGCTTAATTACACAGCACTGTAAGTGAAAGTTTAACAAATGCTTTTTGTGTGCAACCTACTCTGCTTAAATGCTGAGAGAAACTGATTTTGTTATGGTGACCAATTGCAGTCCTGTAGACTCTGTTTTGTAGGGAACTGTAGAGTTCAATCTGCATAATTGCTGAGAGAAACTGATTTTGTTATGGTAACCAATTGCAGTGCTGTAGACTCCGTTTTGTAGGGAACTGTAGAGTTCAATTTGCTTAAATGCTGAGAGAAACTGATTTTGTTATGTTGACCAGTTGCAGTGATGTAGACTCCGTTTTGTAGGAAACTGTAGAGTTCAATCTGCTTAAATGCTGAGAGAAACTGATTTTGTTATGGTGACCAATTGCAGTCTTGTAGACTCCGTTTTGTAGGGAACTGTGGAGTTCAATCTGCTTAAATGCTGAGAGAAACTGATTTTGTTATGGTAACCAATTGCAGTCCTGTAGACTCCGTTTTGTAGGGAACTGTAGAGTTCAATCTGCTTAAATGCTGAGAGAAACTGATTTTGTTATGGTGGCCAATTGCAGTCCTGTAGACTCCGTTTTGTAGGGAACTGTAGAGTTCAATCTGCTCAAATGCTGAGAGAAACTGATTTTGTTATGGTGACCAATTGCAGTCCTGTAGACTCCGTTTTGTAGGGAACTGTAGAGTTCAATCTGCTTAAATGCTGAGAGAAACTGATTTTGTTATGGTGAAAAATTGCAGTCCTGTGGACTCCGTTTTGTAGGGAACTATAGAGTTCAAACTGAGTCACACCAGGTCAGCCAAGGGGGGAAGAGAGAGGGAAATCCTAAGCACCTAAATTTGATAACCGTCGCTGTGCACCATTCAGTGGGCACATTGCCTGAGGTGAGGCTATGATTGAACATGGTACTTAGGTGAGGTGCCAGTTCATTCTGTAGTTCATGTAGAATGCAGCCTGGGATGTTGTCAGGTTCTTGGCTTTGGCGAGTGTGTTTTTAACCTGTGCAGCTGTGACTACAGGAACTATGCATTCTTCCGGTGTAAAGATGGGCCCTTTAGGACATGAGAGGGGGGTAAAGTTATCACCGAACCTATCTGCCAGGATGTTGGCAATATCATTTGGTTCTGTATATTTAATGCCATTGTGCTGTAACTCAGAGCAGATCTGAGTGTTGCCATTGAGATTCTTGACATAGCTATAGAATGCTTTGTGGTTGTTTTTAGAGTCAGAGGCGATTTTGTTTTTGTAACTAACTTTGGAGGATTTTATGAGGGATCTCAGCTTCTTACTGAGGCTGACCAGGGAGTTCCTCCAATCATGGGATTTTACTCTTTTTTACAACAGTTTCTTTCTTCTGTTGTAGAGTTTGTTTATGGCAGGGGAACCACCAGATTAGCTTCCTTTTTTTTGGAGGTTAGCATCTTGGTTCTCTTAGGGATTGCATGATCCATGCACTCGTGTAAGTGCTTATAAAGTGCATTTGTATAGGATTCAGCAGTCATACCTCTATTGTCCATCAGCATGGGTGTCGTGAAGTTTGCTACTTCTGTCTTAAGAAGCGTGAAGTTGGCTTTGGAGAAATTTCTACGGTGGTTTCCCTAATGGGGGGTGGGGGAGGGATGTGGATGTCTAGGGTGATTAGCTTGTGGTCGGATCTAACCAACGAGGAATTGACCTCTGTTGTAGAGCACTGGTTGCCCATGTTGGTAATAACCAGGTCTAGGATATTGCTGCCCCTGGTTGGGGTGTGGATAAGTTGATCCAAGGCATTGGAATTTATGAATTCCAGAAAATGTGGAGCACAAGAGCTGTTACATGAGTAATTTTCCCAGTTAATGGTGGGGTAGTTGAAATCGCCCATTATTTGGGTGTTAGGTTGTACTCTAATATTTTCCAGTGTATCAAGAAATGAGGCGTGGGAATCCTGGGGCATGGTGGGGGATCTGTAGCAAGCTACAATTTGGACTGCGGTCTTGCCAGAGTTAGATGCACTTGGATAATCTCGGATGCATTATGCTGTGCAACTAACCTAGGTGTGGATATCCTTAATGAATATGGACATGCCTCCACCTTTAGTGTTTTGGTCCAGGTTAGGTGGCTGAAAGGTGTGGTATGAATTATAGCCTGGTAATGCAGGTGTACTCTCTGGTGCCTTGAACCAGGTCTCTGTCACTGCACAGATGTCGATGTTCTCCATTTTAAGGAGTGCCTTGAGTGAGTGCATTTTGAGGTTTAGACTTTTAGCATCGAGGGGCAATACCCTCAGATCCTGCTTGCTTGTACCTGTTATGGTGGTGAATTTGTCATTTGAACCTTGCCTAAAAAAGGAACTATAGGGGTGGGTAGAGCCTTAGCCAGTATCCGGAATTCCAAAGCTGACAGGTGCAGGCCATCTCTGACAAAGCATCATGGTCTGTCGATCATGTCATCCCAGGCAGACAGATACTAGATCCCCTCAGAATGACACCAGAAGCTTAGCCAATTGTTGAAGTCAATCATTTTGTCCTTGTGCTGTGGTATCATTCTGGGTGATGGCAGGATGCTAATCAGGGCTAGTGTCATACCTGCCTGGGCTACAAGATTGGGCAGCTCCTCCATGTCCCTTTTCATGTAGTCCAGGGAGGTACATCTCAGGGCATTCACACCAACATGGACAATGACAGAGCCATATTTGTACTTGTTGTGGAGTGACCTGAGTGCATGCATTATGTGGTGGATCCTGGCACCTGACAGGAGGCTGACAGTAACTTTCTCCTTGTTTAGCCTGGTGAGTGGAACATCAGTGTGCCTGACTATAGAGTCACCTATGACTAGAGTGCTGGGTATGTTGTTATGCCTTTTGGGCTGTGGTTGAGTGGCACACTGAGTTTGTGGGCTATGTGTCATTTGGGTTGTGTTGGGGGGTGGAAGTTGCTTGTGTTTCTGCTTTAGAGGTCCCTGTTTCTTGGGCAGGTTTTTACTGAGAGCCTCCGTGAATGTAGGTGTGTGTTTTGTGTTTCTATGTGTGTGTTTTGGTGGTATAAGTTTTTAAGGGCTATGTGATGAGTGCGGTGTGGTGCAAGTGTTTACCTTCTCCTCTTGACTGTCTGGTCCAGTCTTGGGTGAAGAGAGCTTTGCTTCCAGTTTGGATATATAAGTGTATCTCTCACAGGTTGTAGTGTTGGGTGGTAGGAGGAGAGGGTTGTCTGTGTACATGAGGCAATTGCCGCATTGCCCCAAGATGCCCAGATTCATCAGGTAGACAGGAGAAAACACCAGGAGCTGACCCTTAGACATGCTTGAATAGGTGCTTATTTGTTAAGTACTAGAAACTGTTTTCCTCATGACAAGTGAGGAAAGTTGAGTGCTGTAGTAATTTGTAGCTTAGGTAGTGCTTACAACAAGTTCTGATCAAGTGCTGAGCTCAAAGAAACAGACGAGTGCTGAAACTAAAAACTGCGAAAATGTAAAATCTCGAACAGCATTACATCGAACTTGAAACCGTGAATGCTAATAATATCGAAGAACATCAAATTCTTACCCAGGGCAAGAAATTGGTGGGCCGTTCAGCGGCTTCGCTATTTCCTCCACTGTGGTGCGATCTTGGAGTTGGTATATTTAAGTAAGGGGATGGGGGGCAAAGCTCCCCACATTAGACATAGGCTTTGGTGTGCTTGTGTTGTCTGTGTGCTTCTCAGAACAGCGATTATTTTTCCTGGGAAAAATATTCGCTATTCTGAGCTTTCGATGATATCACATTTCGAACTTCCAAGTTCGAGCTTATGGTGTTTGATATTTTGAAAGTTCGATAATGTGATATAGACCCAACATTTAAATAGGAGTTCTTGTAAAACACATGATTACAGCCAGCCTATCATATAATAATGATAATACCTCACCCCCCTATATGACAATATAGACTTTATAACAATACATATGCACATAAAAGTTATAAAATCACTTTAAAAAAAAACATGTACAAATATGTATGCACACACTATGCACATATAAGCATAAAAGTTATAAACACTCTGCCTGTTTTTTTAACTAAAATGGGCTTCAGACTAACAACATTATTTAAACCAGGTAAAGAGTCTGCCTGTATACATGTTTTTTTTTAAAGTGATTTTATAACTTTTATGTGCATATGTTTTGTTGTAAAGTCTATATTGTCATATATGGGGGTGGGGTATTATCATTATTATATGATAGGCTGGCTGTAATCATGTGTTTTACAAGAACTCCTATTTAAATGTATGTTTCATTGTTATGATAGTAGCACTGAGGAATGGTGTTTGTGACCCAAAAGCTTTGCAATAAATGTTGATTTCTGTCTTTTGGCATTGGATTTCTAGAGTTTGATTTCTACTGTTGTTTCTTCACTCCATTTATTGCAGGAAGGACTGTTTCTATGATATTTCTGCATATAACAGGGGTGTATATATAACTGTAACTGCATGTGTGCATGATAGGTAAATGTGTCATATAGCTATGCGGGGGGGTGTACATATCATTTTAATATATATATATATATATATATATATATATATATATATATATATATATATATATATATATATATATATATATATATATATATATATATATATATTAGTACATATCTATTTGTCACTACATAGCGATAGCTATACTATGCATGTGAGAGAGAGATATTGACAGATGGCTATGTATACATATATCTGTCTGTATAGACATTTATACATAACAGGTCATTTTGATGAGTGGGCAACAGGATTGTGCTAATTTTAACTAAGAGTATGGGCATACCCAGTGGGACTGTCAGTATTAATATGGTCACTCCAGTTCACACCTTCCTGTACTCCAGTCTGCGATTTTTATTGTTACAGACATCAACATCCACCCCTGTTTCTGCAGTACAGCACTTCACTTAAACTATCCACAACATTCCCTAGCTGTGTGCTGTACTTTATCTGTGACTGTGGTTGGTAATGTTACACCACTAACAGACTGACAGTCTGCACACCTCTCAACTGTCCAGATTTCCACAGATTGTCCAGAGATTTGCCTCATATGTTTGGTCTGTTCCTCATATGTTTATGGTCTTCTGGTAAAGTATTGAACATTGACATCATTGCAAACATTTGTGTTTCAGATGTTATACCCTTCAGAACATATGTAATAATTCAATACCTTTACTTCAAATGACTTTCTAGGTTTATGGGGACAATGGGCCTTTGCCCCCCCAATATTACTGGCTTTGTCCAGATTTTTTGCAGTAAGAGGTATGGCAGTCTGTGAAAACACCAACATAGTACTACCTCACATGCAAAAGATGTGAGTAATTACAGATTAGAACCATCAACACCATCACTCATGTTAGCTTTCTTAGTCCACTGAGCCACTCAGGTCACCAGACAGAGAGGAATCATTCATCACACAATCAACAGCATAAATATGTACTTTGTTATTCTGCATGAGGAGAAACATACAAGGATGTGACTAATATCTATGTTACAGCCCTGAGATTGCCTGGTCCACTGATATACCATAGGTGATTTTCTGTTAAAGCAGTTGTATAGGCACACTGCTGTGTTGGGGTGGGGGAACAATGGCACATGATCTGCGGGGATATACAGTAGTCCAAATACCATGTGAGCCCACTGTTTAACACCTCCCTTGACTGATATAGTGAATATTCCAACCAAGAGGCCTAGTGACTATTAAGGAACACATACTATTGGACTGGGTGTCTGTAGTCCCATGTGGATGTTACATCTTTCTTATTAGCCCACTATATTCCCTTGCATAACATCAGCAGATCCATACATATGCTATATTGTAGTAATTCTTACAATTGGTGTGTAGCTTATATACCTCCTTGTGAATGCAGCAGTTGGGAGACCTGCAGTTCAGGGCTGACTCTATGTGATGCAAGCAGTATGCAACCAATACATGGATAAGTACAGGTTGCATGGGTTGTCTTGCATCAGCTATCTTAATATATGAATGTGAGTAGGAGTAAGGTGTCAGTTCCTAGGGCCCTAGGTTGTCAGTGAATGTGCTATGCGTTGTCTCTTAGTCAATGCCAGGGGATACTGGGCACGCCTATGTCTGCCTACAGGGACATCATCAGGGGCTCATCCTCCGAGTCCTCTTGTATGTGTAGCTGTGGTGACCTATGCACTGATGGGGGGCTGTGTATCCCTCCCATTTGCTGATCCTGCTGCAGCTGTTTCCACAGGATCATATTGTGTAGCATGACACATACTCTGAACATATGTGCACATGTGGCTGGAGAGTATTGAAGGACTCCACCAGATATATTGAGGCACAGTGACCTCGGCTGCCCAAACACATGTTATAGGATGTTCCTAGCTTGTGCATGTGCCTCATTATGTCATTGTTTAGTGGTTGTGTGTGCATTTCTGATAGGTCTCATCATCCACAGTTCCAGGGCATAGCCAGCATCCCCCAATAAATGGCTGTGTGGGATGTCCACCCTAGCAAACATTTGGTACAGATGTGATGCGTGCCAGATATGGGAGTCATGATAATTGCCAGGGCTGCCAGGACACATGTTCATGATAATGCCCTGGGCATTGCACATGATCTGGCAGTTGATGAAGTTGTACCCCTTGCGGTTGACATTGATTCTATCCTCCTCACTGGGTGGTGCCTTGATGTGTACATGAGTGCAAACTATGACACCAGTACCTCAGAATAGTGTGCTACATGGTAGAAGTGTTGCATATTGCTGGCCCTCACCTCAGGCGTGAGGGGAAAATAAATGTACTCACTGGCTTCTGGTAGCATGACATCCAGGAAGTGGTGGAGTACCCTGGTTGCTGATGCCTGTGAGACCTCATCATGTCCACAGTTCGTCTTTGGAAGGGGCCTGTGGCTATTATCCTAAGGGCTGCACATACCTTTGTTTCCACAGGGATGGGCTCCTATCTCTTGCCTCTGGATCTGAGTTGAGGGTGGCAGAGCTCAATGAGTTCTTGTAGTATGTGCCTGTCCACCCTGAAGTGCTCTACAATCTCCAGCTCATGTAGCTGCTGAGGGTTACCCTGGGCCTGAACACTCTTCCCCTTCTCTGTCTAGGCCTATTGTCAGCAGCACCAGCAGCAGCATTGACTTTGGCATCTAACACATACAGATGTAGCAGACCTGCAGCAGTCCCTAGCATTCTTTCACTTAAAATTTCCAAGTCTGTACTCTACTGGTTCAGAGTATGGGTGAAAAATCAGAATGTAGGGTGTGTGCATACTTTATAGTGCTCTACTGTAGGTGCTGACTGTATGATTGGCTACTTGTAATGCATTCCACCTGCAAGTACATCATTAAGAAGATTTAATGGCCCTAGTCTAAGTGAAACAGGAGTCATCAGTAATTACTATATCACTGGCCTTTAGATACACTCAGCACAGTGGCACACCATGCAAACACACGGAAACAAGTGACACAAAGGTAAACAAAGATTAGCAGCCAGTGTACACACTCCCCTGCTGAGCACAGAGGCATGCCACACAAACAAGTGCAGCTGAGCTCCAATGATCTTACAGCTCCTCAGGCACACCCCCTCTTGATATCAGCTACCTCCTCTGTGAACACCAATCTGGTTCTGTGTCTAGATGGAAGGGATATGTGGACACAGATACCCATTTGTACTATTCAATTACCTCCCCTCATTTGCATAGGGATCTGTGCTCATAACCTGCAAACTACATGGTTCCAAGCCCTACCTCGTTAGCAAGAGCACCATTTCACCATTGCAGATAATCCATGCAGGGTCCTCTAATGCATTTCTGTCACATACTATTAATTGTGGTTTTTCAACTCTTTTTTTATTTTTATTTTTTTCATAAAAGCATGTTTGCACACTGCAGTGTGCTTCTCAAACATACCCAGATCATTATATATATATATATATATATATATATATATATATATATATATATATATATTAAATTATTTCCCTTATGTTTTTGGACACTCTGTAGATAGTTTTGGTCATATCTGTATGATAGACCTGCTGTCTGTCTGATATCCTGAACACGTAATTTTTCCATGTACACTACGGACATACATGGGATCTGCATGGCTGCCTATCTATTTGATGGATTGCTTTTCTTGCCTCCTTTGCATGAGATTCACCTCTTTATGATGTGATTTACATGTCATGGAACTTCCCGTGTTGGCGTGCTCATGCACGCCACTCTGCACTGGTTACTGGATCACAAACCTGCTTACTTTCATGTAGCAGCGTGCCACGATGCCTACATGGCAAAAAAGACTGTGTAGGCTTTGTTAAATCCCCCATCACTATCTTTATATTTATGAATTACTTTAGGCACAGTTCATTTTTTTTCCCATGATAACATGACACCCCTTTTTCTACTCTTAAAAGTAGATTGTGCTAGTATTTTGCAGCAATGTGGTTTACAGATTTTATTGTCTCCATGTTTAAGATGCATCCTTTGAAGAAAAAAATCACTTTTACTTTATTTAAGTTTAGATTTCCTAGGATTATTTAACCCATTATTGTTTTGCAAGAATAGTGTTAAATCCATAAAAGAAATAAATATAGTGAAGAATTGTTATTATTTTTGTCATTGTGATGAATGTAGTTTATGTTAATTTGCAGAGAAGGTATAATGCATAGATTTTGAAGCCTCTATATGATGAAAAATTAGGAAAATGTATGTAACCAGGCAATCTGAGGATTTTAATAAAATTTTGTAGAAAAAAAATAGTTTGATTATCTATATATATGGAAGTATCCAAATTCCAAGACTAGCGATGTAAATATTAATTAAGCCATTTCCTTAATGCAAATCGACTTACCAACCAACTCTATGTTAAATCAGAAATACTGGGCTCTCCACACTATATTCTTAATGACTGAGGACTTAACTGTTAAGAATTATAAACATACATAAACATATATATATATATATATATATATATATATATATATATATATATATATATATTTATGTATGTGTATGGCTTACTATCAAAATGTTTACAAAAGTGTGATAAGAGACTTAGGGACACAGGTGGACAGTGGTCTCACCTTCAATAACCACATTGCCACAACAGTCAGGAAATCCTTCTATGTGGCACACCTCATCACTAAGGGCTTTTCATCCAGAAAAAAGGAGGTCATTGTCCCACTGTACTCATCCCTCATTAGACCCATTATAGAATACAACGCCCCATTTGGTGTGTACCTCTCAAGACATCTGCAACAACTGGAAAGGCCACAGAAATACCTCACTAAAAGAATCATAGGCCTAAAGCAGATGCCCTATGCTGACCACCTTAAAAAACTCCAGCTATACTCTGTCGCATATCGTCTACTCAGAGGTGATCTCTGCTTAACATACAAGGTCATGTCAAACCCAGAGCTGTTGGATATGCTACACTTAAAGAAATCTCAATACCTCAGAGCCACACGCTCCAGGGATCTCAGCCATGTCATGACAATAAACAAAAGATGATGGAGGGATAGGTTCCTGACCCCGAGACTCCCCAGACTCTGGAATAGATTGCCCATACATGTCAAGCAGAGTGCCTCTTTGACCCTCTTCAAAAGGAACCTTGACGATTGGATGGGAGATAGGAAATTCACCCCGGGGATCAAGTCAGTCACCCTGCTAGACAGGGGTCCAGGGAAGTAAATAGTGTGGGAAGAAATAGCCAGGGAATTGTTATGGCTAGGCTTGTATAGGCCCTAGGGCTGATAACCTAGTACCAACCTATGAACCTATGAACCTATGAACGTTTCAACAAGTGGTTATTTACACAAAATAGCATGCCATAAAATGACAACATTGAACAGTCACATTTACAACAAATTCAAAATGACAACCGTTCAATGTCCACATTGTCGACATTTATGCAATGTACTTTGAGTTCCGATGACTGTCTACACATGTGCCCCCTGCACTCCCATGTGGGGGGGCAGCGCACCCACAGCCCCTGTTAATTATATATTACAACTCTGTGATCGCACTACACTGAGGAAAAGGGCAAAGTTCCTGATCCTCACTGTAGTGCGTTCTCAAATCAAAATATTGATCTCATAACAGCAAATGCACACTAGCATTTGCTTTTGTGGGTTCAACATATTTAGAATTGCCATTATGATAACTTTGAAAACTGCCTTTCGTCACTCAGAGTTCACATAATGGCATTCAAGAGTTTGATTGTAAACCTATATATATATATATATATATATATATATATATATATATATATATATATAGATAGATAGATAGATATAGATATAGATATATAGATATAGATATATAAGTCTACTTCATTTGCCCGAACTTCCAATTGCCCGACTCCCATTTGCCCGAGACCAAATGACCGAATTTTCATTTGATCGACACTTCATTTGACTGACAAGTATTATTGGCAAGAAAATGGTCTATGCCTCCTTCCCCACTGTAGTGCGACCCTGGAGTTAGAATATATAGTTGGGGGGTGTAGGGGGCACAGCCCCCCACAATGGGGGCGGGTGTGGTGGTCAAAGCCCCCAACTTAATTTCATATTATATTGTTTAGTTTTGCTTTAATATTGCTTAGTAAAACAAAAGTGCCCCCCACACCCCCCCCCAACTAAATGAAGCAAATGAAGTAGACCCACATATATATATATATATATATATATATATATATATATATATATATATATATATATATATATATTCTATTTTAGTCTCGCACTTACATATCACCTTTCCTTCTTTATTCTTTTTCCCTTTCTCTTTCTCCTTTTTCTTTTTCTTTATGTCTTAGTCTTCTGTTTTGTATCATTACCCTTTTGTTACCGTTCTTATTATCCCCAATTTCTTTTCTGTTTTTTTTTCTTCTTATGTCAGTTTTCTTTCTTCTTATTTTTATATACCTGTAACCATTTCCCTTCCCTTTAGTATTAATGCTGAAAGATATATAATTATTTATTAACATATGTCTGGTATACTGAGAGTTGAAGTTAAATAGGATATAAACAATAATGATTCTGCATGTAATATCAATATAAAAAGAAAATAAAACGAGTGCTTCGTGCTATAGAATTTTCACTTGCTTAGGCAAAGGTAAGTCATTTCAAAATTGTTAATATTTATCATCATAAAAGTTTAAGAAACATTCCTTTTCTGTAGAAAGAAGTAAAAAAAGAAAAAATCAGTTTTATTCATGATTTTCATCCATATTACATATTATTATATTGCAATGATGAAAATGTACAAGTCATAAGATAAATTATTTATTTGTATTGTGACTTTAGTAAGTAAAAGAGTCAGGTTCCATAATGTGAAAACCCAGTTATATTGCCAAGGTATCATGAGAAGAAGAGCATGAGCTCTTGGCAGGAAGGAAACTACAGTGGGAGGAAGAGCAGTTAATGAACAAGCAATGATTGCGCATCCATGCCAGTGAGAAATGAAAGCGTCCTGTCCCCATCGAATCACTGTGCCTGCCGCCTCAGGACTTCAAGCACCTAGTCAAACAATTGAGCACATACAACAACACCATGAATCCACAGAAGAAAACAAACACTAGTACATGGAAAAACAGAGATAGCAAGCTTCCCATCATTACTCAAACATCTGCTTCTTGAAAACATATAAGAGAGATACAATCCTGCATAGAAATCCCCATGACTTGAATTCCAGTACTCATACTCACACACAAGTGACAGACTATCCAACACAATTCTGCAACAACAAAAGCCACATGAAAGTATTCAGGTCGTAGAAGAATAGTACACCCCCACCATTTCCATGGCATCACATTCTCTCCATGAAAAACTCCCTTCCTCTCCCTCACTAGGTGTTCTCTTTAGGGTGGAAGATGTCTAGCCTATCTCTTCAGTAGTAAGGATTATGTTGCTATTCTTTACAGAGGCAGTTGCTTGTACTAAAATATTGAAAATTCAATTTCCAATTGATAACTGTACTTTTAATCTTTCAGGGAAAATTATCTGTGACTTGATTCCATTTTGTTTGAGTAGTTTTACCAGATGCCAGCATTTTTCCTTAATTCCATAGTTTTAGCTGAATAGTCATTGTCAATTCTTATGTTGCAATAAACACATTTTAAATGTGATTTTCCTAACAGTTTTATGAATGAGTTCTTTAACTATAAATGACAAAAAAATTACAAAAATATATGTCAGATGAGAGGAGGGAGCGGGAACAGGTTTCCCAATAGCTCTATGAGCTCTTTCTATACCATATGTCACTCCTTGGAGATTAAGTAGTTCAGGTAACCATGACATTAAAAATGCTGATATGTTTTCTCCCTGTTTTCTTTGGAAGACCAAATATTCTTATGCTGCATCTCCTTTCTATTTTCAAAGTTATCTAGTTTATTTGGTAGAATATATGTTGTTTCAATAGTTATTCAGTCTGGAATTCTCCTCCATCTTCTTCTTTTAATCTTCCCTTTACATCATTTAAGGCAGCTTCGATGTCAGTAATTTTTGTCTGGTGTTCTTGTATCATGTCTTTAAGAATGTCTGTTTTATGTTCTCCCTCAAATTTTCCACATTATCTTGAAGACCATCAATTTTCAGTGTAAGCTCTTGAAAAGAATAAGAAATCATTTGGACATCCTTTCTTAGTGAAGAGTCTAGATGTGAATGCTTCAAATAATTCATCTTTTCAGTAGTCCAGTAAGTCTCCGAGATGTTTTGACGGGTCTATATTAGTTTGTTGAAATGTAACTTCAGCGAACTGCCATTCATCGAACATAAAGCAGTGAACGTCCATTCATCAAATGTTTTTCACAGGGCAGTGAGTTATATGGCCAACACCCTGACCATGACAAACATCACAGTATATCAAACCCAGCAAGGTGGGGGGTCTATGCCCCCCATCCTCCTACTTAAATATATCAACTCTAAGATTGCACTATGTCAAACCCAGCAAGGTGGGGGGTCTATGCCCCCTACCCTCCTACTTAAATATATAAACTCTAAGATTGCACTATAGAGGGGGGAAGGGCAAATTTCCTAATGCTGGCCAAGTAACTCACTGCTCTGTGAAAAATGCTCACCGATGTGAAAGTACAATTAATGGCCATTCACTGATTTATGTTCGATGAATGATCGCTCGCTGAAGTTAGTTTCTGATGAACTAGAATAGACCCATTTTGACTGAAAAGTTTTGAATAATTACATAAAATTCAGTAGTAATATAACCTGTGTATATAAAAGTTGTTCTAGGAAGACATTTTCTTTTTATAGTTAATTGTTTCTGTATAACTTAGATGTTATTGCTTTTACTTATCCATCCAGGCTCTACCCCATAAGTCCAAATTTGTAACTATGAAATAAAAAGAAGTAAATAATGTATTATTCTGTCCACATTTGCATAAACAAAAAAAATACAAAGTGCAGTATGATCTCTGTGCAGTATTGGACACAATAATAATCTAACAGAAGAAATGTTCTCTTATTTGTTTCCAAGAAGACAGTGGGATAAGGATTATGCAAATTTCTTTCAACTGTCAAGAATGTGCATCTTTGATATGTGTTGAACATTTCTGAAGTTTACACAGGTCATAACGTAAAAATATGTGATCAGTACACTGTAAGTTATATTTCTAAGGCATGGTATTTCAAACTTGTATCAATTAAAAGCCCATTGTGTGCAAGAAAGGAATTTAAGATACTAAAAAAGCAGTTGGGGTTTTATTGTGTTGCACCTACTCTCAGCTATACACAGTCTCATAATTAGGTTAAAATTGCATGGTTTATTGTCAAATACCTCTAGAAGAAGTTGCGTAATATTAAAAAAAGACCGCTATATAGATTGCTATTTAGCTTTATTAGAATATAGACATGTTTCACAGCAAGCTGCTGTTCTATACTATATTTCTTTCTTTGTTTATGAGTCATAGATTAAACTAACAAATTCCTACATCTTCTTTTGTTAACTCCTATTAATCAAATTCATGTCTAAGACTGATGCATACTAATGCAATGCAGAAATTTTCTTTCAGCCAGCCTGTTAGTCAGGGTGATCATTTAGTAGAGGTTCACTGAGATACACCAGAAGGCTTTTGTTCTGAAGATGCTGTTCAAATTACTGATGATGCAATGATTATAAAGATCACACAAAACCTGCTCAGAATGCATATGCATCACACTGACTGACTGTAGCACCATCTCCTTACAAATGGAATAGAAGAAATTAACTTGTCTTCAATATCTAAAAACTCATCATTCTAGCATATTTTGGAAAAAAATCCCAGTTTTTTACACTATTAGTATGCAACAACTAAATAATGACAAAATAGTAAAAACCTTCAAATCTTTGTTGACAATGACCCTGTATTAGAAACCCACGTAGCTGCTACTGTACATCAGCATATAGTGTGGCCACCTGATTCAACATGGGGATGAAAGTCATGCCAAAGAGTTAATTGTCATTATGTGTACAGCTGTTTTAAGACTGGTTTAAGAATAATCTACCCTCATTTGTGACTTACTCTTTTATCAGCTGGTTCAAAAGAAGATGCAATGATTTTCACAGCATGAAGCAAAGGGCTTTTCAAGGCTTGTTATATAGCCAAGTCTACTGTAACTTTCTCTCCTCTCTACATACTATCACCTTCTTAGAGGAAACTTATTACTGACATACAAATCATTAAAACGCCTATTGCTGTCTGAAATAATTTGCTTAGAATATCCACATAGTGACTTGAACAAAAGGCTACACTTGCTCAACAAAACTTAATATCAAGCATATCATGAAATATGATGAGGCACTCAGACTCTATAAAAT
>NC_056735.1:1022237674-1022265174 GCF_019279795.1 Protopterus annectens
CACAGAAGAGATCTGAGTGTTGCCATTGAGATTCTTGACATAGTTATAGCATGCTTTATGGTTGTCTTTAGAAACAGTGATGATTTTGTTTTCGTTTCTTTTTCTTAACATCTTTATACTTCTGGATTTACATCTCCTTGTGTTTACTCGCATCACAACAGAAATATGCTTTTTGTGATTCAAGTGGAAAGTTACTTAACGATACCCACCAGGGCATTCAGTTTGGATTTATTTTATTTCTGTCATGATTTAGCCTAATTTTTTGAATGGATAAAACGTTGGTGTCAGAAATTGTGTGTGTGTGTGTGTGTGTGTGTGTGTGTGTGTGTGTGTGTGTGTGTGTGTGTGTGTGTGTGTGTGTGTGTGTCTGAGAGTTTGTATGCATCAGGTAAGGAATACAGTACTCAAGTATTCCAAGAGAACCATTCCTACTGGAACAATTTTTGTTACATCACAGAATTGGAAAACTTTTGTTTTTCTTTGTGGTTCTATTATAATGTGAGCAGACTCATTATGTGCAGATAGTGAAAACTTCTGCTGAGAAACAGGCACTTTGGCCCTTACCAATCAACAAAAGCATAATAGACTAAAAATCTTAATAACAGAGGCTATCATGATACATTATACTGATAGGTTACACTAAATGCTATAAGCTGACAAGAAAGACAACAGTACTGATTACATTTTCCACTTCAGTGCAATAATATGCAGCAGTGTGCTCTTACGTGGGTTAGACAGTTTTGCCAATAAGGTTGAACAGTAGGAGAAGGACAAAAATGCCTCAGGTGATGATAACTGCAGAGACTGCTGTTGTGCAAAGGCAGAACCACTGATGTGATTATGAAGCATATTTCAGCTGTCAGAGCTTTTCATCTTGTAGTCAAATCAGCATTTTCCTTTGCAATAGACATGTTGTTACTTTTTCGAAGCAGCAAATTCCAAATCATGTGTATTAACACTTTGTAGTCTGATGGTGACAATATAGTGATAATAAAGTTTAATACTTTATTCTTGTGTTGCTAACATTTATATGGAATACCTTAAATCACTTATTCTCATGATAAAAATCCCAAATCAATTAAAGTTTAGCTGCCCAGTATAGTAAAGAAATTCCTTTTCAAGAAGCTGCATAGTGTGTCATCACTGTGACTTGCCTACATAATGTTACAGACACCTTAACCATCTGCTGTATTTATTAAAACTGACATTCTTTTGAATGCTTTTTTGATAGAAGTCCATCCCATTTTCTGTGTCATACAACAAAAGAGGTTTAGCATGGATATAACTGTTTATTGTAGTTTCACTTAGAACCCTGGGATATAGAGACATGGAAAAAAAGACTGGGCGAGTTCTCTTTATTTAGGTTTCTGCTTCAAAGATCAATTAAAATGGATGCATTCAAGCATAACATGTACAACCACAGAGTGCTGTGAATGCATTTTAAGAACAAGAAAGTAGACGAAGCCAGTTATTTTTTTAAGTTTTCACAAACAGCTTTTGGCATATTCCCAGTCTTTGTGGTTAATATTACTTGATTAAGCTTGGTTTGCAAAAGACAGTGTCCAAAACTACAGACTTCTGCTGCTGCTCTAAAGTTTGGTATGTCCTGAGTTGCATAAGTATGAGTGCTATAAATAATGCATAAATTATGTTCATATTAGGTTGGCTAAACATAATGCTTTTACATGGGAAAATATTGCAGCTGGAAAAATTGGAAGAAATTAAATTAAAAGAAAATGGCAA
Organism: Protopterus annectens; assembly: GCF_019279795.1. Lineage (NCBI taxonomy): Eukaryota > Metazoa > Chordata > Ceratodontiformes > Protopteridae > Protopterus > Protopterus annectens. The sequence continues at coordinate 1,022,239,418 of NC_056735.1, forward strand.
ATGGGAGAACAGCACATATTTACTGTAATGTTTAATAATGCCCAAGCAATTAGGATACATTCTAAAATATGAAAACAAGTTCATTGCTACTTTTCAGTGGCATTTATTACTATCTTCATAAAACTTGCCATCTTCCTGTCTATTCTCATGCGTGTGACAACGACGTCTTAAAGAGTATAGAATGTATTTAGAAAAAACACAGGAATACAACAGCGACATATTACTCAGATGATAATTCCTATATTACATTTTGTGAATTTTCACTTAATATAGTATATTTTTTAGCACACGCAGAAGTAACCATATTAATGGCAACAGAATAGATGACGGTAGTATAAGCTTTGTAATATTATTATGTTGTCACTGGCATACAGATTTCAACTCCTTGCAATAAAAGCATTAGAAATTTAGAAAAATGACTTTAGGTAATGCATTTGCATAATATTTTCAGTTATATTAGATGGAATGCCCTAAAAGGCCTCTGGTCTAGTAACTCAAAGACAGTCCATACAAATGAATTTGTTTGAGATGTCTCATGACGTGCTATAAATATTTTTCATATTGAGGTCATTGTTAAATTCATGTCTATTACACTCTTCTACTGTCATCAGTTATGTTTATTATTATTATTTTTATTATTATTATTATTATCACTGTTATATTCATTCATTCATTTATTTTTGCTGCAAGATTATTAAGCAACTTCCCTCAAGATCTCTACTTACCCTCCCATTTCCTCAGAGCGAATGTCCTATGGTCCATTTGTTCCTTAGAGACAAGAAGCAACCTTACAGAGAGAGAGGGGGCCATCATCTCCATAGTGGAATTGGGATTTTCTCTTTGCAGTCATATATTTTATCATATATGCTTGTCAGCATTCAAGAGGCAGACATACAAGAGTTTGCTGAAAGGAATGTCACCCACTTTTGTAAATAATACAACCCTCAAAATTAATCCCAATCCACTTTGGAACAAATCCTTCTAAGTGCATTTTAGTTAGAGATTCTAACAGAGAATGTGTACAGAGGGCATCTATACTCAACCTTCTCCCTAATGAGAGAGCTGGGTAGGTTTCTCCTTTGACTGAACTACTAGTCAAACCCAGACCTGCTTGGTCATAGTCAGATATTTATCCATGTATGTCAAATTGCTGGCTACCTATGCTTTTATAAGTATATGAATAGGTGACACAATACTGCTTTGGTTAATGTCACAGCATTGCCAGTCCAGAATTTAATCCAGACTTACAGTGTCCTAAGTATTTCCAGGAATTAACCTACAATCATTGATTTTCTCTGGGGTCTCTGGTTTACCAGTATCTACCAAAGAAATGTGATTTGAATGGCTATTATAATATATCCAGGAATATTACATTTGCTCATCCCAGAGACACAGATTATTGGTGTAAGAAAAGGTCTGTGTAGCTCTATACAGTGATTTGGTAAATGAATAAAAACATACTATGATCAAGAAGCATTTTAAAAGTACTACATTAAAATCATTACCAGACATTTAGAATAATAGTATTTGAGTAGGAATGCAGAATATTTGATAATATCAACATATTGATTTTTTGACAACACAACCAGTTACTGATAAAAATAAAACATTTTTCAGGGTTGACACTAGGAAGGAAATATATGAAATGCCATCCAATACTGTGTTACAATACAAGAGCACATGCTAATTGTCTGGGCTGCATATGTATTTAGTCATGTTTCAATGGTTTGATCACAAGGCTGAAGTCAAGTGATTAAATCCATACCAGAACTGAAGCTATCCTAAGGGGCCCTGTATCTTTTCCTTGTAGGTATTCAGAAACATATAGTACTCTGCACAATTATGTTTTTACCAGAATTATTCAGTGCTTCATAAGGAAGTGACTCAAAGGACTATGTAGCAGTACAGTAGAGTGTTATAGCATTACTGTTCTCTAGCTTTATAGCACAGCATGGAAATATGACAGTCTGGCGACATGGCTAATGTAATGTGCTTTGCCTTGGAGCTGTATACAAAAAATAAAAAGCATGATAGAACAAGTCAAAGACAAGTTGGACCTCACTACTTTGAAGCAGACCAGAAAAACTCAATGGAAAAGTTTTGCATTGAACAGCAATTGCTGTCTGAGACAGCAGCAGGTCTGTTATTACACAGCCACATCGTTATTATAGATTCATATCCCAATGTATTTCTCACCTCTGTAACAAAATTCCACTATAGGACATCTTTTCCAGAGAATGGGAAATGGATGTTGAGCCATGTTTTGATCACCAAATGGGTGAGAAAAAGTGCAGCAGGCTCAGATCCTGCAAGTTGGGCAAGATATCCTTGTAGAGACAATCTAAGTGCAGACACTAGAACTGGATTGCTTATTGTCTTTGTGTATATATATTGGTATTGAAACAGTCAGAAGTCAAGGCATTTACTCAGAGGAAAGGCATAAATGATATCTTTGAAGGCATACATCCCTAGCCCAGTAGAGAGGCTGTAAGAGAACAATTACAACATTCAGTGTTGATGGTCAGATTGGAATCTTATCCCTACTTTAGCAGTTAACAGGAGGTGGTTAATCAAAATTGTCAATACAAGGAAGTATGACTTTTATTCTGGGACTGCAACCTGATGTTTGAGGACAGCAGCCTAAGGTCAAACAAAAGGAATACTTATGAATGTGGAAATGACAAATTAACATTAACAAACATTATACTTCACATATATTGCTATATAGCATATAACCTAAGAAACATGACATAAATTATTCAAGCTGTACAAGAGACAGCACAGTTGAGTGACATATTTAAGTTTCCTATTTAATCTTACATGCATTTTGTGTTCTCTAAATATTCTAAGATAGTGGGTGATACATACATCTTCACAGGATATTAATGTGCAGGTTATGTCTGGTAAGAAAAAAAAAGTCTACTGCTTCATGGAATTATATTAAGGTCCAGTGAAGCTCAGATACAGAAAAAAAGACAGATAGCCACCAGTATTTATTCTTCCTAAATGTGGCTTTGTTGTTCATGTGTGTATGTCTGTGCATATCAGAAAAAAAGACAGAGAAAGAGCAATAGTGATGGAGAAACAGAGTCAGCACATACCATCTTCTTTCATCTCTAACAGGCTGTCCATCAGTTCTAATTGCCTAAACAATAAAAGGTAGGAAACTGTAATATCTGGCATTATTGATTTACTTTAATCATCAAAGCATACTTCTCCCTTTGCTGCCCAAAAATCTGGAAAAAGCCAAAAATAATGGGAGAAACAAAGAAAAAAAATCATGGTGAAATTGGAAATATGGCTTGTAATAGCGTAGAAATTGCTAGAATAATAGGTTCTGCATTGGCATGCATATCCTGAAGGATATGAAATTTGGAACTCAGATGTCTGACATTTTGTGATTGCAGTTGACCTAGATTTGCCAGAAAACAACAAATTTTACAAAGAACTGATCAAAACTCCAACCAAAAATCTGGACATTCTGACAATTTCTGGAAAGTATATATATGTATTCTTCAGTGGTTTACCACCAAATCAAACATTATTTTAGGGCCAGAGCATAACTATGTGGCAAAATCAGGAACAATTAGAATGCATAGCAGCACTGCAGTGGCTTGCATTCTATGATTTTTGTTTAATTAATTTGATCACAATGAGACATCTGAGGTGTATCCACACAACAAAGTGGCCATGACTGCTGGGCTTGTGAGTGCTTGAGTGTGTGTGTGCGTGCGTGTGTGTGTGCACGTGTGTGTGTGTGTGTGTTTGTGCATGTGCATGCATGTGTGTGTGTGTGTGTGTGTGTGTGTGTGTGTGTGTGTGTGTGTGTGTGTGTGTGTGTGTGCATGTGTGTGTTGGTGTGGGTGTGTCTGTGACCTTAAGTACTTAAATAACTTATATTTTGAATGTATAATACTTTCTCCAATAACGCATAAACATGCTATATCAAATCCGATGCATTAGGAGGCGGAACTATTTTACATCAAAACTATAAAAAATTAAACAGTAATAAAATTGCAAACAGCTTAATAGATGGCCCATTCTCTAAGTGCAGTAATGCCCTCCAGGGAGAGTGCTATGAGAGAAATAATGCCCTTCCAGGTATGGTAAGGCTGGCCCCAAAACAAGTAAGTACACCGTACAAAAACTGGTCAATGGTGCCAAAAAAGAAGTAAGTATACTATGCAAAAACTGGTCTGTTTTTTTGTTTTGATGGTAAGACTGGCACCAACACTGACAGTGAGTGATTCTCATATGGCTCTCACTCTCTTAGGCATTATTTCTTGCTTAAGACAATGTAGTCATTTGGAAGACATTCCCAGCAGTGTGGACCTCTATGGTGGCCACTTCTACAATATGGATAAAACTGTGCTTTATTTCTGACAAAGATAAGTTGTGGTACAGAATATGTGCATACATTTGAGTAATATAGCTTAAAATCTACTGAATTATGTTAAAGGAATGTACAGTTGAGTGGACACAGCTGAAAGATATATGAAATATAAATGTGAATATAGGAGTTTAGGAATATTTTCATTATATAAAGTATAGTGCTTATGTTCAAAAGTGAATGAAGCCACACATGAATGAACAGGGGAGTTAGATGAGTTTAATGAATAAAAAGCTGATTTTAAGATAGACCAGAGAGGGACTGACAATAAAGACATATGTTGGTATATGTTCTTGCTCAGTATGGGACTGATATTCTGAAATTGATGGGAGTAGGAAGAGATGTTTCAATGTGCTAAAGGGGAGTTCATGTGTAGTTATATTTGGAATATGAACATTGTCACAACTAACGGGAACATTGGAAGTGGATGTTGTGGCGACCCACCACTGGACAAGTAATCAAGGAGCCTCAATCCTCACCACTGGCACCAGTGTGGGATGTACACTGGAAGGATAACAGGTACACACACAGTACTTTAGATGCAGCTCTCTGCATCAAGAGCAATTTCCCTTATGAGCACACAGAGACCACAATCAGTCTGGGGCTGGATTCTCCCTCTTTCTCAAGGTCCCCAATAAGACTCCCCAGTGGCACAGCAATAGAGCTGAGATCTCAGCTGAGTGACCAAGCCAAGACCTCCACATCCTCTCTGTCCAAACAGCGTTTCATGTCCCTGCCCAAGTAGCTGACACACACACACACACACACACACACACACACACACACACACACACACACACACTCTTTGAAGTTTGATTTATACATACACACACACACACACACACACACACACACACACACACACACACACACACCTGGAAAGACTGGCACAGGTTTACTAGCTATGCCACCTTTTTCCCAGACTATAAGCTAGTTATCACTGCTACCATCCAACCCCTTATCAGCTACTTTAAGGCCCTTAACAAACGGTGTCCAAATTTACTTTGTAATATTAATATTAATACAAATGGTAGTTTGACCAAGAGCAAGGCTATTAGGAGTGGCCCACACAGTGTCACCAAATAAATATGCAAGTACTCTGAAAACTTAAATATCTTTAGGCAGATCAGCCACAATGAAAGGTTTAAATATATTTAATAATAAATAATAAAAGTACAAGAACATACTCAGTCTATATTCACAGTGTCATCAGAGTTCAAAATCACAGGAAATATTTAAAACAGCATTGTGAGACAGTCTCAAATATATAAAGAAAAATGTCTAAACTAAAATTTGCTATATTCCTGTCTATATCTAAGAGACGTATACTGTTCCCTAGTAACTCACTTCATCAGAGCAAGGTTAATGTGGGATGAATGGGTCTTCTAGTTGCCAGGTCCAAGACAGGATACAGAATGCTCTGTCTCCCTAAGATACTTTTTCAATTAATATGTTAAATATTACTACTGGGATAGCTTGCAGAATGACATCATTCCATGTCATCTCACTCTATCCCAGGTGAAACCCCACTGCTGGAAGCTTGGCAGTATTTAGCATCTACCTGTGAAAATACTTAGACTTCAGATCTTTGGCAGATGCTGGAAGTCAGAAAAAAATTGCATTTCTTCATACTTTCAGATGTAGTAATTAGTTCACTCCAAAGACAACACATAAAGCTTCTCAGCACAGACCTGTGTCTCTAGCTCATTCAAAACTGAAATATACCATATTTTATTGCATAGTCATAAAGTAATTTAATTTCAGCTATTTTTCTGAAGTTAACCTCCTGTATTCCAGTTTCCACTGTTAAACTATATATACTTAAACAATTACAATAGTGCATGTACATTTCTGATCTCTTCCAGCAGGGCACACTGTGATTACATTTTAAGCACAAGCACTTTATAAATTACCTTTATAGCACACGTTTGTGCAAACCAGTTTGATGCACTACAGTTGTAACACAAGCATTCTATATAAATTATGTTGATATTGACAAATGACATATAATTATTTACAAAATTCCAGATAGCTGTGCTGGCAGTATCTCCTTTTCATCACAGATGTATTCAAGGAAGGCAGCAAATAAAGGTTATAGGTCATAAGCTTAATGAATTTTATATAGTAGAAAGAGTTAAATAAATGTCCAGTATAAAATAAACTGGGGTTAATTTTGAAAGACAAGAAAAGGTGGAACATGAATATATTAGAGAGAGATTTATTTTGAGAAGTACTGAAAGGGGGAAAGACAAAGAAGTGGCAGGTGAGATCAGGAGAATTAGGTGAGTATGGAAGTGCTGTAGAGTTCAGGACAGACCTGCAAAACATGTTGCAGCCTGATTTTAAGGCAGATGGACAGCAGTTACTTAGACCTATCATCATAAGAGGTTTTGATGTGCCTGGTAGGTATACTCATTTCACTTATGGACCTGGATCTATCGAAGCAAGTAGGTAGGTAAGCAGGTATGGGAAGGACTATGAATAACCTGATTAAGCATAAATGCATATTAGAAAGACTGATGAGAGTGGTTTGATATTGTTTGTTTGCAGGAGATGTAGTTGAGTATAAGAGTGGTATTGAAGTAGCAGAAAATTCTTGACAATGGTGCTGTCCATGCATCTTATTCACTAGATACAGTATACAGTGTGTAGAGCAGTCTGTGCTTGGATAACATGTCTTACATTTGTTAATTTATCCTAAGTTTGATGTGCATTTCAAGGCCAAATGGAGCCGTGACTTCATTTTCTACTCCTATGATATTGTTCCCAAGTAAGTGTGCCTACATCAGAATCATTGTGCACATGTGACACTACCTGTTTGGGTACAAGGCAAATTATATGAAGGCATCATATACAGGATGTCTCTATCCTTTTGGGGATGCTGAGTACTTACACAGTACAGTCACAGTTTCCTCAAGATTTCTGTTGGTATCTCAACTTTCTGTGAAGGATGCATCACCAAACAGGAGTGACTGGGACAGTGTCATTATATTCCTAGACTGTGACTCCTGACAATGTATTTTAGAATCACCATGATCATCATCATCATCTTCATAAATAGAAGAATCTGGGGTACCAACTTTAGCCTTTTATTGAGCAACTAACATTTCTAAATTATTCCTTTAGCAGTGATACCTGTGACTGCAAAACAATCAGATCACCGTGGAGAACCAAATTGCATAAGTTATTTGTGAGGCTGTGGGGTATGCATAGCAAATGGGCTCATGCAACAGATGACATTGCAGCAAAACTTACCTTCGGTAGTGACTGGACACTGTTGTAGACCTGAACTGCCTGGGAAAACAAATGTACAACATGCAAGCTGGTTATCCTACACTCAATATGCTTAAGAAAAGTAAAGGAATCCTCCCCTAGGCAGTGTTATCATGGTCTATCACTTACCCACAAAAACACATGGAGGCTGGGCCATTCCTACAGCAATGATCACCTCCTGGAATAATGCATGATGCAGTTAATCCAGGTAGAAACATGCAGAAAATTTCTCTCTCAGTGAGTTGTTCAGCACATGAGGACTCCCCCCGATAGATTACTCCATTTCAGTTTGCTGTGCCTTACACTTGGCCAAGATAACTCTATCTTTGAGGTACTTGCAACACAAACCCATTGTCCTTTTCTGCTGTCCACTGTATAGACTGCAAGGACCACCTGTTTCATAATTGCTGCAAGGACCACCTGTTTCATAATTGCTGGTTTGCTCCACAATGACTCAGTAAATTGATCATGGCACCCAAACATGAGAAGTGGTAACCAAATACACAAAAGAGGCTTGGTGAATTGAATTGCAACATGTTTTCATATTCAACTACCAACTCATGGGCACAAAACAACACCAGGCATAACTTCAAAAACACAGTCCAAAAGGATTTTGAAAATAGTTTGCCTCTTAAATAAAAATAACCCAACATGTGGTCAAATGTTAAAATTCAGTTTTAATATTAAAAAAAAACACAACTAAGAGTTTTCATCCCCAAAGAAATATAGGACTTCTTCAAAGTGAACCAGTCATAAACAAAACGCTATTTAAAGGGACCTCAATCAATCACTGCCCACCTAATACAAATACCAGATGGTGCAAAAACATTTAAATACATTCCATGTATGAAAGTAATAATGATAGTAACAAAAATGTAAATAATGAATATAATTAATAATGCAAATGAACCTAATATTTAACAAATTCAATAGAACTTCCATATTGACACCAAAATAATAAATGTAATGGTTAACAAAAGTGAAAGTATAAATAATGACTATAATTAACAATCTAAATAAACCTAATATTTCCCAAATTCACTGACAACTGTGTAATAACATACATTTAAAATACATTCAAAAGCACAGCATTTAATTGAAAGAGAAACTATATGGGTTATATTTAGAGTACTTCAATAAATAACAAATAATGAATCTGATATGTAATGGAGATTAAAAAAAACAAATTATGCTATTACACCTAATTCACAACCTATTCACCCAAATGTTTCAAAAAATGCTAATAGACATGGAATCATTAAGATCTGGAGACAAACAAACCTCCAGTTTTAGTTGCCACTGCAGTTCCTTAAACTCTAAAAAGTTATTCGAATCACTTCCCCTCGGAGGTGATCACCACTCTATCAATCATAAAAAATACAATCCTTTTAAAGTTTTGACAAATATCAGAATCCCTAAACAGTGCATTAATGGAGTATTGCTTCTTAATACCATATACATTTTCCATTATATGGTCCTGTAATCTATGGTTGGTTTTACCAGCATAGAAAGCAGAACAAGCTGAGCCGGTAGCAGCATGTATCACATGGGTGGTGTCACAATTACACTAACTGGGAAAAGTCAAACTTCATTCTTAGCCTTCCATCAGTCTATAAAGGCCCTCATGAATGTATCTACAATATTTACATCTGTTGCATCTGTCATCTGATGGAATTGGCCTACAGAAGAGAATAACCCTGTGTGCCCTTCAATACATTTTTATAGGATTATCTTTGCACCATACTTACAGAATATGCCAGAACTTCACCCACTTTGACCCAGACACATTTAATTCTAAACTATCTGTCATCAATTGGTCCTTCCTATACCACCTCCCTCTCAATGAGGCTGTAAAGTCCTTCAGTAAGATTTTCCTTGGCACTCTTGATTCTATCGCCCCTTCTAGAAAAATCAGAAATAAATCCAACTATGCCCCCTGACTTACAAAACGAACCTGATTGATCATACACAAAAGAAATAGCACATGAAAATCCTGGGATAAAAATAAATCCCCTCCCTTACTTCAGACATACAAAGAGCTTAGAAACTACACCAAAAAAACTAATTATCAAAGATAAGAGAGCTTATTTTTTCTCTAACCAATGCAGCTCTTACAAAAATAAAAAAAGAATTCGGACCTCCATCATACGTCTCAACCTCTTAGAGCAAGAAATCTGGACAAAGCCATAAATAAAAGTGGGACAAAAGCACAAAAATATAGACAATTTTTAAATATTGCTCTTACAAGCTTAAAAAGTTGATACAATAATAGATTTTTCATTAGCATGACATTTCTGAAGGTTATGAAGTCTGAAACTTAAATGTATGTCATTATTTTCTAACTTCAGTCTTTAATGATTTGCCACTATTTGCCAGAAAACCTTAATTTTATGAAAAACAGACCAAAAATATGAGGCAAAAATCTGGACATTCTGCAGAAATCTGTACAGTTGAGAGTTATGATCTCCATCAACACCCTGCTCCACCTAGGTAAATTCACTACTCCCAACCCCTTTCTGCACAACACTGCCACTGAAACTGCCACTCTCCTCAACAACTATTTCATAGAAATTATCCAAAAGCTCACACAAAATAGTGCATCTCACCCAACCCCTCTATCACTTCCTAACAAAACTCTTCCCAATATGTTTTCTTTCCAACCAATCCCAATTACCACTATTAAATCTCTTCTAAATAAACTTAAGCCTTACTCCCCTTCTGCCTGCCAACTACCCTCCCACTTCCTAAAAATAGTTGCACAATCAATCTCCTACCTTTTCACTATACTTATTAATCATTCTATCTCTGAGGCTTTTGTCCCAGATATCTGGAAATCCTTTTATACAATCCATCTTTACAAAGGCGGCAACGCTACTGATCCCTCTAACTTTATACCCACTGCTATCCTGTCCCCCTTTCTAAAATTTTAGAAAAGTGCATCCATGCTCAGTTAATCAAACACCCTATTGACAACAATCTCCTTACTCCTACCCAACATGGCTTTAGACCCCACCATAGTGCAGCCACTGCATTACTCCCCTTTACTCAAACAATAGCTGAAGCCTGTGACAATAACTTGCTCATCTCCTGTCTATTCCTTGATCTTTTAAAGGCCTTTGACAGTGTCTCTCACTCTAAACTCCTTAGTAAACTTTCTGATCTACATCTCTCTTCCTCCTCCATCAGTTGGTTTTCTAGCTCCCTGTCCAGCAGGCAGCAATCTATCCACTGGTAAACTGTCCTTTCTCCATTTTTCCCTGTAAATACTGGAGATCCCCAATGATTGATTCCATGTCTCCTTCTGCTCAACATACTCACTAACAAACTTCACTCTGCTACTAACCTGTCTACACTTCTACAATATACCGATGACTCCACCCTTATCACCTCTGCCCACAACATCCCTGAACTCCTTGCTCTCACTCAACAAACCTTCACCTCTGTCGAAATCTGGCTCTCTGATAACCAATTAATACTAAATCCAAAAAAACTGCTTCTCTTCTTCCCTAAAACACTCACCTAGCACAAACCCTCTTTCTCCATCACCTCTCTTAATAACACAATATTTAAATCTGTTGCATCTGTTCATCTGATGGAACTGACCTACAGAAGAGAATAACCCCATTTGCCCTTCAATACATTTTTATAAATTTACCTTTGCTAAAAACTACTACTGGTAAAACTTACAGACATTTAATAGTAAGAATAAGTGAACTTTGTGATTAAAAATAAAGCTGCAAATAATGCTTTAACTAAGCATACAATGTTGCAGCAAATTGTAAAAAGTTTTTATTTGTTATTTATCTATTTATTTATTTATTTGCATTAAATTTTGTTCAAGAAACATTATGTGGTGGTGATCTTGATGCTTTATTAGAATCTAATGAAGTAGCCTGACAAATTAGGTTAAAAGTAAATATCCTGCCATGTTTAAATTAAAGCATGAATGTTTAATTGCCTAATGAATCACTAAGTGGAAAAAACAAATTTAGAACAAACATTTCCAGATACTCAATTAGAATTTTTTTTTTTATTTATTTTATTACTTTTTTAAGTCATCAAATGCCTGGTCAGCATTGTAGATACATTTTTGGTGTTCCTTTCATTTAATTTTACCCAGTGAGTTGTTATTTAGAGCTTGACAGGAGCAAGTCCAGTGCTAATAGTGCTCTTTTTACATAAGGTAAAATTGAGATTACATGGCTACAAGCATATTGGTGAAAAAAAGTTGTTTTTTTTTAAGAAGGGTACTGTAACACTGTAGCAGGCCATAAACTGTGTGCTAAATAAGTGGAATAAACTTATAATGAGTAAATGTGTATTAAAACATCAAATGATCTATCATTCTTTGCCACACAGAAAACAGATGAACAGAATAATGAGCAGCTACCTGTAGTCTTTAAAGGTTCATGATGAACCATGCAATGTAGTTCCATGGAAGCACCATTCCATGGAAACATATTTCTGAAAAAAAAAACTAAACTTCAATAAATCTTAAAATAATCTTTTGTTGCAAGGGAAAGCCCCTCCCCCACTGCATTCCCAGTGTGGAAGCTCTACATCCACCTGACTTAAATATACTAACTCCATGGTTGCATAACAGTGGGAAAAAGTGTAGAGTAAATAATCTCTGAATGATGTCTTCAGCAATTCATTAGAGGAAACACCACTGATTATTTTTCTGGATGCCATCTTTAACATCAGTGCATATGAGTGAGAAACAGCTTTATGGGAAGAAAAAGTCTGTTTTAACATTTGATAGAGAAAACATTTTGCTCTGACAAGGGGGTAACAAAAGCTTAATTCTTTGATTCATTTGTATAATATGGCAGTAGCAATATAACCCCTATATAACTTATAAGGTTCACACATTTCTTTAACAGTCAAGAAGTAATAATAATAATAATAATAATAATTACTATATAAAGGAATATTGTTTAAAAGAGGAAATTTTGATAATGAATCACTTGACAAACTATTCATATTATTAATTCTATCTTAATGCAGAGGAAGAATGACATCTGCACTTAGGAATTTGATAAATTAAGTTGTATCTCAATATGAGAATATTTTTTGTTTGTATTTATATTGAAGCCTTTTCTAAAAAAAAATTTGACCTAGATGAGGATGTTCACCCACATTCTTTAATATAGAAACATACATTGACTATAAAAATACTGGTGAAAATGTAAACCCAATTGGCTAGAACCAGAAACCTTTTTAATATTTCTTATGTGTTCCATGATTCTTACTGAATAAGCTTGTTTCATTTCACACCAGATAAACATTGCTGTTACTGAAAATGTAATACCATTAATTTTATTAAATACAGAAGGAAAAAGGTCATACCTTACATGTATCACAGAGAACAATGCCCTTGTTATAAAAAAATAAGGAGGCATAACAATGCTGTGCCTTTAAAAATAATATGCACAAAGAAATTCAAAATGCTTGTCATTTCTAAATGTAAAATAAAGGGTTATTAAAAATTAAAGTATGCATAATTGGATCTTGCCAAATTATATTCCATTTTTGAATAATGTTAATCAAAACTTCAGCCATAAAGTTGTACTGTGTCATAAAATAAAATATGTTTTATGGTATGTAATTTCATTTGCAAAGTTGTATTATATAAAAAAGCTTCTTATTTTTATTCACAGTGTCTCAGCACACATGATAATAAGCATTCGTCAGTCATGTCATAACTAGATAACATCCCTCTACCCTTTTAAGACTGTGAGCTTGCCATTTGTACAGGGCTAGCCATCTGGCAGCGTGAACTTTGGTTCTAGATGATGGTTACTGTTGAAGTGACACCCTGAACCCAAGTGCAAAACTGGGAAAAGAAGTTGTGGATTGTTGGTTGGATGGATGGATATCATCTTCTCACAAAACACTGGAAAAAGCATCCTAGACTACCAGAGAAACTCATCTTGTGCTGCAACACGTTCTTGTCCTTGAAAATTCAGCTTCTGTTATTACAGACAAGAAATATGATGAGTAAAAAACAATTCCAATTTGTAAAATCCAGAATTGTTGTCATCTTCCTAAAAATGTTGGCTGTAATATTCTTGCTAAGAAACCCATAAGCGAAATCCAAAAAGTTGATGTAAAGGACATTGCTTTCATAGGATACCTTAAACAAAAGCTGTTATTTTCTTAGTGCGATGCAAAAGAATGGAAATCATTATTTTTTTCATTTATTCCAAAAAAAAAAAAAAAAAATCAAAGCATCAGTGAAACAATAATAACATATTACATGTTGCTGGTAAAACTGACTAGTGTAAATCATTTTCAAAAAGCAAATATCGAGGCAGCCATATGTTGAGGTGAAAGATATGTGAATCACTGTGTCCATCAGCAGATGAAATAGCTGCTAATCAAACAGAGAGTAGTTATTAAAATGACAAAATAGGTGAATTCACCTGAATAACTCATTAAATGTGATTCACCAAAAAATATTTGATGGCATTCTAACCATGGTGATGGTGAATATTAGTGTAAATGCTATTACTATCAACAGTAAGTCACAACATCTCTTCTAGCCAATCATGTGAAATTTTATCCAAAAAATCAAAAGAATCACATGTATATGACCACAATTTTACCATGGGTTGTATAAGACAACACTTCATTACTTTCCCTATATTTTTCACATAAGAAAACAATCCACAAAACAATAGATCTACAATCTGGAGGAAACTGTGATTTGTGATTTTTTTTTTGGCAGACAATATAAGAAGCTAGACAATATTCTGGAAAATAGTGATTCTTCTTAGCATCAGCTTCTGAAATATAATCTAATGTAATACCTTAAAGTAGCAAATTGTGACAATGATCATAGAACATTTGTCTGTTTGGAAACACTACTAAATTAGTACCCTTATTTGCTTGTTTTAAAAATTGCTGTTCATTATTTTTAATACCTTTAACGCTTTCCACTATAAACAATGTACATTAATGTTATAATCCATGCAAGCATTAGGGAATTGATCAAATAAAATATTAATTTCATGCTGAATGCCTCAAGAAAAAGCTTTAGCTGGATCATTACTTTTTCAGCTATTTTTTAGAGACAGTAGACAATACATCAATAAGCTTTCTCCAGTTTGGTGAAGAAAATGACCAAGTTTTACATAGGGAAATGTTATTAAACAAATTTCAAACATCTGGGATATATTTATAATTCTTTGAAGTTGAAGAACAATGAAATTAACAGAGACACACATACACATATACACACGCACGTACACACACACACACACACACACACACACACACACACACACACACACACACACACACACAAAACTAACTCTTGGTAAAAGGCCATCTATGCCTGGTCACCACTGAGGAGGATTATTTTAACCATCATTTGTTGAAAAATCTAAACTGAACTACTGGGAAGCTGTTTGAGTTTTCATCAGTTGATTTGAAGGATGGAAAGATTAACTTAATCATTTGATTGAGGAGCACCTGCAGTTAAGTCATGGTAGTTGCATGACTTATCAACTGCTTTGTACACCTATGTGTTTTTTTTCCTCCTGAGATAAGCAAAAGAATAGAGCAGAAATGGAATTAATTGGAGATGTTATGACTAGAGATAAATTTTAGTTTTTTCCATGAATTTCCATGAACCCAACTTTTAGGTTGCATTTTTAAGCTAACTAGCATATCCTTTATGTAGCTATGTGTTTCATTTTTATTTAATTTCTTTAATACATACCATGTGGAATCCCTTTTTGGTCATTCTTGTTTAAGTAGATGGTTGAACCAGAGGGTGGCTTTTCTATTCAGTTCCTTTTTATTCATGTGAAAGTACTTTGTATAGAAAGGGAATTGTGTCTTCAAAATATAGCTGCTTTGCAGTTGTATTGTGAAATATGTTTTAGCCAGTTTGTACAAAAGCATTACTCAGATAGTCCACTTAGGATGTGGGTATTTATTCCTGCTAGGTTTATTTAAGAAGAAGCCAAAAATGATGTAGCTGATCACTTCAAACAGATGAAGCCTGCATGTCGTTGAGCTAGTATTATATAGAATCTGTAAGAATCTTGCCAGTGGAGTAACTAGCTTTGCATTTCACATTTCATAGTTGAAGAATCAACTTCATCATATTACTTTTCAGCTCACTTCACCTGCATTTAGCATTTTTTTAATAATGCATTTTCTTAAGTAAATAGAGTCTAATATTTATTACAGACATAATATAATGGCTCATCTTTCTTTATACTAATGTTACAACCTAATAGAATTTATTTTAAACTTATTGACCACTACATGTTCTACTACAGTGATGTTACTTTTACTTATTCAGCACATTCTGTTACTTTAAGCAGAGATTACTGAAATGAAGGCCTGAGTATAGCGGATGCATGGCAGTCAGGAGTATGTTGTATGGATGTGAGTACTCCATTATTGCTAATTATTATTGTTTATTTTATCTGAATATTTGATTTGCTACATTGCCCTCTGATGAATTAAGATCAGATTGCAGTATATCACTGTAATGCATATTCTCAGAAATGGGGGAGTTGCCTGCTTGTAAGTTCTGCATTTGCCTTTTGGAAGTTAGTTTTGCATTCATCTTCATTAGATTGCATCTGTTGTCATTTTCTGCATAATACCCACTGCATGGTGTACAGTACAAGAAGAAAACTGTATTTTGAGTGTTTTCTGTTGTGCTAGTATAACAACCCTCATGGATGGCATGTGTTAATATGCCTTCTTGATGTCCTTCTCTGGGATATGGCTACATCTCCATTTTTACAACATGACATATCTGAGGAACATCCTGAGGTCTACATTATGAAACAACACGTGAGGTATCATCACACCTCTTTGAGGCCAGACATTTTCTCAAAGTCTAGTCACATTTACCCTTCCAGGCTGATATACCACTACTTAGCAACAGCATATTACATCATCTGTTAAATGGTTCACATTTAATATTTCTCTCATACTACATATATCCATGTACACCTATTTAGTGCCTTAAAAGTAAATTCATCCTCAGAGCTTTCACAGTCAGCTGTTGAAATTTTAATCATCCATATTATGTCTGTTTGATGTAAAGTACAATATCCATCCATCCACAACCCCTTTTTTCATATTTTTGCACATGGATTCCCCTCAATTGTACAGATTTTCATAGAATGTCCACATTTTTGACTCATATTTTTAGCCTATGCCTTATAAAATTTGTGATTTTTTGGCAAATCAGTGGGATGATCTGAGCACTTAAGTCACAAAATAATGACATACATTTGAGTTCAGACTTCAAAACCTTCAGAAAATGTATGTTAACACAAACCCTGTTACTCTTGCAACTTTCTAAGTTTATAAAGGCAATATTTAAAATCCATCACTATTTTTGAGCATTTGTACCCCCATTTTGTCAGTCTTTATCTAGATTTCTTACACTAAGAGGTTGAGAGTTATGGTGTTACTTCAGTAGTGACAGTCATCTAGAGGCAGCGTTTACACCACTGCATGTCTAGCCCTTCCTCTGTAGTTCTTCCATACCACATACTCACATGCACACCTTCAGTTATGGCCAATTTTGAGTGTGCAATCCACTTACTGCATGTCTTTGTAATGAGGAAACCAGAGCACCCAGTGGAAACCCACATGGACAAAAGGAGGACATGCAGACTCTGCATAGAAGACACCACAGCTGACAATCTAACTTTGGGTGAACTCTTGCTGTGAGATGACAATGCTATCTGCTGTGCCACTGTGACATTGCAAAGTACAACATACATTTTATATATATATATATATATATATATATATATATATATATATATATATATATATATATATATGGGAGCTGTATATAATCTCAAAATACTGAAATGTCGAATTTCAGTATATTGAGACTATAAACCCAAATGTTTAAAATAGTGAAAATTCATAATCGCAAATTTGAATATCTTGAATTCACGGTTATAGCCTTACACTATGTGATGTCCGGGAATGCATGTTTATGGTGTGTGGTGCCGTGTGTGGATCTAGGTGTTCTGTCAGGTAAGTGAGTGTTTTGTAAGGGATTTGAGTGGGGGCTAGAGTGTGTTTGAGTGTGCTGATGTGTTTGATGTGTGTGTGAGGGACTGGAGAATGTGCATTTGTGAGTTTGCTTTTGTTTCCTGTTTGTGCAATCTCTGAGTTAGTATATATAAGTAGGGGGTGCAGGGAGCCTTGCCCCCCTGCTTATGTGTGCATGAGTTGTGTATGTGTGTAGTTTTTGTTTGTTTATGTTATGATGTGGATGTTGTGGTGTATGTATGGTGTATTGTATGCGGTTTGTTCGGTGTTTTGAATTTTGCGGTTTTAGGCTCGGGGTTTTGTAGTTTCAGTGTTTTGTGGATTCGGTTTCATAGTTTCAAGATATTGAAATTTGATGTTTCAGTATTTCGAGATTATGAAGTGAATCCATGTATAGATATATATATATATATATATATATATATATATATATATATATATATATATATATATAAACACACATACATACACATATAGGAGAGCATTGTAAAGTCTATTCACAAATCCCTTACACAGTCATTTCCTATATCACCTTTCTATATTTGATATGATAAAAAAAATACTTTATGATTCACTATGTTCAGAAGAAAATAATCATAGTTGTCCATAGGGCATATGATTTAGCTATTGACTCCTTTTTTACTATATATGATCAATATCCCAGTCATGGTAAGATCATAAATTATGCAGGGGAGAGACAGGTTTGCTAAGCTCAGTTCATAGTGCATTGTCTGCTTATTTCTCCAATAATATACAATTATAAGTGTGAGAGAGGGTGTACAAGAAGTCACCCCTGTGTGAAATGTGCAGGGTGCTTTGTCCTGTGCATATTTATTACTTATTTACTTGTTGAGTTTTGATCTAATGCCACACCATCTAATAGGCTGTGACAAAATGGTATGTTTTCCCAGTACCAGTGAAATTAAAGAAAAGTACATCATCATCCTCAAGGTTCCTTGACAAATTTTATTTAGTAATTTATTTTACTTAAAATTTGATTACCAGCTAAACCACTGATCACAACTGACTGACATCAGTCACAGCCCATGAATACAAAGAAAATAAGTTACGTTTAGTAAGAGACAGCATGGGATAATGATGATATACATATGTAAAGTAACAAAATGTAAAAGTATTTACAATGGTAATAATTTATTTGCAAATTTCAAGGCAAATCTCATGTAGAACACATCCACTCATGCATGAATCGTGCCATCCCAAATAGAACCAAAATGCTCTCATCCAAAAAAGGAAGCCAATCTGGTGGTCCCCTGCCATAAACAAACTTTACAACAAAAGGAAGAAACTTTTGCAGAAAAGAGGAAAATCCTAGGATGCAAAAAACTCCCTCACTAGCCTCAGTAAGAAACTGAGATGCCTCATAAAATCCTCCAAAGCTAGTTACGAAAATAAAATTGCCAAAGATTCCAAAGACAACCACAAAGCATTCTATAACTATGTCAAGAATCTAAATGGCAATGCTCAGATCTGCTCTGAGCTAAAACAGAATGGCATTAAATATACTGATCCGAAGGATATTGCCAATATCCTGGCAGATCGATTCAGAGCCAACTTCACCCCCCTCTCACCCCCTAAATGGCCCATCTCAATACCGGAAGATTGCCAAATCCCAGTAATAACAGCCACACAGGTACAAAACGCACTCTCTAAAGCCAAGAATACAGCATCCATGGGACCAGATGACATCCCGGGCTGTGTACTACATGAACTACAATATGAACTGGCACCTCACCTAAGTGTCATGTTTAATCATAGCCTCACCTCAGGTTTCATGCCCACTGAATGGCGCAGAGCTACAGTTATCCCAATCCACAAGGGGGGATCCACCTTGGATCCCGGAAACTACCGTCCCATCAGTCTGACAAGCCTTATCTGCAAGGCCATGGAGCGTATTATCATGGAACTTATAAACAAAGACATTGGCAACCTTTAAACACTGGACCCCACCCAGTTTGGGTTTGTGAAGGGCCGATCTTGTCTCCTGAACCTGATTGACTTCTTTGAATCAGTCTCCAGAGCCATGGACAAGGGTAAGGTGGTCCACACAGCCTATCTAGACCTTGCCAAGGCCTTTGACACCATCCCGCACTCTGGAATCATCGATAAACTTACTAAGTTGGGCATTAATCCCTATGTCACCCAATGGGTTGCTAAATGGCTTACTGATAGAACCCACACTGTAAAAGTAGCTGACTCCAAATCCAGCTCCAGACAAGTGACAAGTGGAGTACCTCAGGGTTCAGTCCTGGGGCCGCTCTTGTTTGGCATCTACTTCTCTGAAGTACAGGTCAACACTAAGGGACTCTGGCTAACAAAGTTTGCAGATGACTGCAAACTGGGAGCCATTATTGAATCCCCAAATGATGTGGATACTCTACAAAAGGGCCTTACAGAAACAGATGCTTGGTGCCAAAGCTATGGGCTCAAGCTCAATGAAAAGAAATGTATTGTTATCCCCTTTGGGAAAAAACATGTATCCATGAATTACCATATAGGTGGCAGTACACTAAACACAGAAAGTGTGATAAGAGACTTAGGGACACAGGTGGACAGTGGTCTCATCTTCGATAACCACATTGCCACAACAGTCAGGAAATCCTTCTATGTGGCACACCTCATCACGAAGGGCTTTTCATCCAGAAAAAAGGAGGTCATTGTCCCACTGTACTCATCCCTCATTAGACCCATTATAGAATACAACGCCCCATTTGGTATGTACCTCTCGACATCTGCAACAACTAGAAAGGCCTCAGACATACCTCACTAAAAGAATCACAGGCCTAAAGCAGATGCCCTATGCTGACCGCCTTAAAAAACTCCAGCTATACTCTGTTGCATATTGTCTATTCAGAGGCGATCTCTGCTTAACATACAAGGCCATGTCAAACCCAGAGCTGTTGGACATGCTACACTTAAAGAAATCCCAATCCCTCAGAGCTACATGCTCCAGGGATCTAAACCTTGTCATCACAATAAACAAAACATGCTGGAGGGATAGGTTCCTGACCCAGAGACTCCCCAGACTCTGGAATAGATTGCCCATACATGTCAAGCAGAGTGCCTCTTTCGACCTCTTCAAAAGGAACCTTGACGATTGGATGGGAGAAAGGAAATTTACCCCAGGGATCACGTCAGTCACCCTGCTAGACAGGGGTCCAGGAAAGTAAATAATGTGGGAAGAAATAGCCAGGGAATTGTTATGGCTAAGCTTGTATAGGCCCTAGGGCTGATAGCCTAGTACCAACCTATGAACCTATGAACCTAGAAAGTGAAGTGCTTCTATGATAATTAAGCTGTGTTTTGTCTAAGTGGGAATGATAGGATAGTCGAATGGCGTGAAGGATGTTAGACAGCGGGTCGGGGTAGTTAGAAGAAACTATATTTAGCAAAAGATTATGGGAGTGAGAAGTGAAGTTTGGTGCAATAGGACCTGCTCTATGAAGACTAGTAAGAGTGCTACTAGTGAGAGAAAGAGAGAGGAAGACATGGATCAAAGAGAGAGAGAGAGACATGTCTCAAAGACAGAGAGAGAGAGAGAGAGAGAGAGAGAGAGAGGGGCATGGCTAAGAGAGAGAGAGAGAGACATGGCTCAAAGACAGAGAGAGAGAGACATGGCTCAAAAACATAGAGAGACATGGTTCAAATACAGAGAGAGAGAGAGAGAGAGAGATAGCCCAACAAGAGAGAGAGAGAGACAGAGACATGGCTCAAAGAGAGTGAGACATGGGTTAAAGAGACAGAGAGAAAGACATGGCTTAAAGACAGACAGAGAGAGACATAGCTCAAAGACAGAGAGGGAGTCATGGCTGAAAGAGAGAGAGACACACACATTGGTCAAAGAGAGAGAGAGAGAGAGACATGGCTCAAACACGGAGAGAGAGAGAGACATGGGTCAAAGAGACAGAAAGACATGGCTCAAAGACAAAGAGAGACACATGGTTCAAAGACAGAAAGAGAGACATAACTTAAAGGGAGAGAAAGACATGGCTCAAAGAGAGGGAGAGAGAGACAGACATGGCCCAAAGACAGAGAGAGAGACATGGCTCAAAGACAGAGAGAGATATGGGTAAAAGAGAGAGACAGACAGACATGGCTCAGAGAGAGAGAGACATGGGTCAAAGAGAGAGAGAGAAAGAGAGAGACATGGCTCAAAGACAGAGAGGGAGACATGATCAAAGAGACAGAAATACATGGCTCAAAGACAAAGAGAGAGACACATGGCTCAAAGACAGAGAAAGAGAGATGTGGCTCAAAGAGAGACAGAGAGAAAGAGACATGGGTCAAAGAGAGAGAGAGAGATGGCTCAAAGACAAAGAGGGAGTCATGGCTCAAAAAGAGAGAGAGAGAGAGAGAGAGAGAGTCATGGTTCAAGGACAGAGAGACAGGCATGGCTCAAAAAGAGAGATACGTGGGTAAAAGATAGAGAGACATGGCTCAGAGAGAGAGAGAGACATGGCTGAAAGAGAGAGAGAGACATGGCTCAAAGAGAGAGAGAGAGACATGGCTCAAAAAGTGAGAGAGAGAGAGAGACATGGCTCAAAGAGAGAGAGAGACATGGCTCAAAGACAAAGAGAGAGACATGGCTCAAAGAGAGAGAGAGAGAGAGAGAGAGACGTGGCTCAAAGACAGACAGAATGAGAGACATGGCTCAAAGAGAAAGAAAGAGAGAGAGAGATGCCTCAAAGAGAGAGAGGGAGAGACACATGGGTCAAAGAAAGAGAGAGAGAGAGAGAGACATGGCTCAAAAACATAGAGAGACATGGTTCAACGACAGAGAGAGAGACATAACTTAAAGGGAGAGAAAGACATGGCTCAAAGAGAGAGCTAGAGAGACAGACATGGCTCAAATACAGAGAGAGAGAGAGAGAGAGAGAGAGAGAGAGAGAGAGAGAGAGAGAGAGAGAGAGACATGGCTCAAAGACAGAGAGAGAGTGACATGGCTCAAAAACATAGAGAGACATGGTTCAATGACAGAGAGAGAGAGAGACATAACTTAAAGGGAGAGAAAGACATGGCTCAAAGAGAGAGCTAGAGAGACAGACATGGCTCAAATACAGAGAGAGAGAGAGAGATAGCCCAACGAGAGAGAGAGAGAGAGAGAGAGAGAGAGAGAGAGAGAGACATGGCTCAAAGAGAGAGCTAGAGAGACAGACATGGCTCAAATACAGAGAGAGACATAGGTCAAACAGAGAGAGACAGACATGGCTCAGAGAGAGAGAGAGAGACATGGGTCAAAGAGAGAGAGAGAGAGAGACATGGCTTAAAGACAGAGAGAGAGACATGGCTCAAAGAGAGAGAGAGGGACATGGCTCAAAGAGAGAGAGAGAGACATGGATCAAAGAGAGAGAGAGAGAGAGAGATGTCTCAAAGAGAGAGAGAGACACATGGGTCAAAGAGAGAGAGAGAGAGACATGGCTTAAAGACAGAGAGAGAGAGACATGGGTCAAAGAGACAGAGAGACATAGCTCAAAGACAGAGAGAATGAGAGACATGGCTCAAAGAGAGAGAGAGAGAGAGAGGGAGATGCCTCAAAGAGAGAGAGAGACATGGGTCAAAGAGAGAGAGAGAGAGAGAGAGACATGGCTCAAAGAGAGATAGAGAGACATGGCTCAAAAAGTGAGAGAGAGAGAGAGAGAGAGACATGGCTCAAAGAGAGAGAGAGAGAGATGCCTCAAAAAGAGAGACACATGGGTCAAAGAGAGAGAGAGAGAGAGACATGGCTCAAAGACAGAGAGAGAGAGACATGGGTCAAAGAGACAGAGGGACATGGCTCAAAAACAGAGAGAATGAGAGACATGGCTCAAAGAGAGAGAGAGAGAGAGAGATGCCTCAAAGAGAGAGAGAGACACATGGGTCAAAGAAAGAGAGAGAGAGACATGGCTCAAAGACAGAGAGAGACATGGCTCAAAGAGAAAAAGAGACATGGCTAAAAGAGAGAGAGAGAGAGAGAGAGAGAGAGAGACATGGCTCAAAGACAGAGAGAGAGAGAGACATGGCTCAAAAACATAGAGAGACATGGTTCAACGACAGAGAGAGAGACAACTTAAAGGGAGAGAAAGACATGGCTCAAAGAGAGAGCTAGAGAGACAGACATGGCTCAAATACAGAGAGAGAGAGAGAGATAGCCCAACGAGAGAGAGAGAGAGACATGGCTCAAAAACAGATAGAGAGACATGGCTCAAAGACAGAGAGAGACATGGCTCAAAGAGAAAAAGAGACATGGCTAAAAGAGAGAGAGAGAGAGAGAGAGAGACATGGCTCAAAGACAGAGAGAGAGAGAGACATGGCTCAAAAACATAGAGAGACATGGTTCAAAGACAGAGAGAGAGACATGGATCAGAGAGAGAGAGAGAGAGACATGGCTCAAAGACAGAGAGAGAGATATGGCTCAAAGAGATAGACACACATGGCTCAAAGAGAGAGAGAGAGAGAGTGAGAGAGAGGCATGGCTCAAAGACAGAGAGAGAGAGAGAGAGAGAGAGAGAGATGGCTCAAAGAGAGAGAGAGAGACATGGCTCAAAGACAGAGTGAGAGACATGGCTCAAAGAGAGAGAGAGATATGGCTCAAAGAGATAGACACACATGGCTCAAAGAGAGAGAGACATGGATCAAAGAGAGAGAGAAAGAAAGAGACATGGCTTAAAGACAGACAGAGAGAGACATAGCTCAAAGACAGAGAGGGAGTCATGGCTCAAAGAGAGAGAGAGAGAGAGAGAGACATTGGTCAAAGAGAGAGAGAGAGACATGGCTCAAACACAGAGAGAGAGTGACATGGCTCAAAAACATAGAGAGACATGGTTCAAAGACAGAGAGAGAGACATAACTTAAAGGGAGAGAAATACATGGCTCAAAGACAGAGAGAGACATAGGTCAAACAGAGAGAGAGACATGGGTCAAAGAGAGAGAGAGAGAAAGGGAGAGACATGGCTCAAAGACAGAGAGGGAGACATGGGTCAAAGAGACAGAAAGACATGGCTCAAAGACAAAGAGAGAGACACATTGCTCAAAGACAGAGAAAGAGAGATGTGGCTCAAAAAGAGACAGAGAGAGAGAGAGACATGGGTCAAAGAGAGAGAGAACGAGAGACATGGCTCAGAGAGAGAGAGACACATGGCTGAAAGAGAGAGAGAGAGAGAGAGAGACATGGGTCAAAGAGAGAGAGAGAGACATGGGTCAAAGAGAGAGAGGGAGAGAGAGAGAGAGAGAGATGGCTCAAAGACAAAGAGGGACTCATGGCTCAAAAAGAGAGAGAGAGAGAGAGACAGGCATGGCTCAAAAAGAGAGAAACGTGGGTAAAAGATAGAGAGACATGGCTCAAAGACAGAAAGGGAGTCATGGCTCAAAGAGAGAGAGAGGGACATGGCTCAAAGAGAGAGAGAAACATGGGTCAAAGAGAGAGAGAGACATGGCTCAAAGACAAAGAGAGAGACATGGCTCAAAGAGAAAAAGAGACATGGCTAAAAGAGAGAGAGAGAGAGAGAGAGAGAGACGTGGCTCAAAGAGAGAGAGAGAGACATGGCTCAAAAAGTGAGAGAGAGAGAGAGACATGGCTCAAAGACAGAGAGAATGAGAGACATGGCTCAAAGAGAAAGAAAGAGAGAGAGAGATGCCTCAAAGAGAGAGAGAGAGAGACATGGGTCAAAGAAAGAGAGAGAGAGAGACATGGCTCAAAAACATAGAGAGACATGGTTCAACGACAGAGAGAGAGAGATAACTTAAAGGGAGAGAAAGACATGGCTCAAAGAGAGAGCTAGAGAGACAGACATGGCTCAAATACAGAGAGAGAGAGAGAGAGAGAGAGAGATGTGGCTCAAAGAGAGAGAGAGAGAGACATGGCTCAAAAAGTGAGAGAGAGACATGGCTCAAAGACAGAGAGAATGAGAGAGAGAGAGAGAGAGAGAGAGAGAGATGGCTCAAAGAGAGAGAGAGAGACAGACATGGCTCAAAGACATAGAGAGACATGGTTCAAAGACAGAGAGAGAGAGAGAGAGAGACGTGGCTCAAAGAGAGAGAGAGAGAGAGAGAT